>NC_026003.2:103147281-103452281 GCF_000442705.2 Elaeis guineensis
AAGTCCAGCTCCCGCAGGAGTCCGGACGAAGGCTTCCAGCAGCCAGAGTCGGAGACGAAGTCCGGCTCCCGTAGGAGTCCGGACGAAGTCTTCCTGCTGCTGAAGTCGGGGACGAAGTCCGGCTCCCGTAGGAGTCCGGACGAAGTCTTCTTGCTGTTGGAGTCGGAGACGAAGTCCGACTCCCGTAGGAGTCCGGATGAAGCCTTCTTGCAGTTGGAGTCGGAGACGAAGTCCGGCTCCCGTAGGAGTCCGGACGAAGTCCGGCTCCCTTAGGAGTCCGGACGAAGCCTTCTTGCAGTCGGAGTCGGAGACGAAGTCCGGCTTTCCATAGGAGTCTGGACGAAGCCTTCTTGCAGTTGGAGTCGGAGACGAAGTCCGGCTCCCGCAGGAGTCCGGACGAAGGCTTCCAGCAGCCGGAGTCGGGGACGAAGTCCGGCTCTCATAGGAGTCCGGACGAAGGCTTCCTGTAACCGAAGTCGGGGATGAAGTTGGCTCCCGCAGGAGTCCGGACGAAGGCTTCCAGCAGCCGGAGTCGGGGACGAAGTCCGGCTCCCGTAGGAGTCCGGATGAAGCCTTCTTGCAGTTGGAGTTGGAGACGAAGTCCGGCTCCCGTAGGTCGGACGCCGGTAGAATCCCCGAGGGGTCACTCCCGACACGAACTTCGGCGGGGGGGGGGTTTTACACCCAACAATATCTAAAATTAAAAGCTACAATAATTAACATGGTTGTATATCATTCTACGTTGGTGACTGAATCGCCTAATATGATAATCAATATGAGGTAATATAAAATCTATTTACAATTTATTTTAGTATTCTTTTTTTACTTAGATTGCATCATCTAATATGATAATCAACATAAGGTGATCTTTTTATATTATAGGGATAGCGCCCATTCCAAAATACTAAATCTGAATATTATTTCAAAAATTATCAGAAGAGCAATTCATCTCATTTTTCTCATTTGGCAACTCGAGTAATTTTATTCGAGTAATCAAAGAAATAAGAGCTACTATTGAAGATGAACCAAATTCAAGAAATACATTAGATATTTGGAATAACTCTATAGAGGGTGTAGGTCTAGAATTCAAGGATTTCGAAATCCTCCATGATATAATTCATAATTTCTACATTATAAATCATGAAAATTTTGTATTCATAAAGAATGATCGTCAACGTGTGATCGTTGAGTGTGCATATAAAAGATGTGGATGGCACATTCATGCTTCTCACTTTGAAAATCATGATAGATTTATAATTAAAACAATAAATAATGAACATACATGTAGGTTAGGATTGCAAGGTCGATCTCATCCTAAGGCTTTGAAGCATGGATTTCAAATATTGTGATGAAGAAAATTCAAGATATGCCTTTGTATAGGCCAAGTGATATTGTAAAAGATATTCATCATGAATTTGGTGTGGAATTGCTATATCATTGAACTTGACATGGGAAAGAGATTGCTATCAAGGAGCTCTATGGTTAGAGGTCCGTATCTTATAAATGGATAGGATGGTATTGTGATACCATTCTTGAGACCAACCCCGACAGCATAGCGGAGTATGAAACCCTCGAAGATCAATTAAGACATTTATTCATTTCATTTAAAGCCTCAATCAATGGTTTTATAAAAGGTTATAGACCTCTGATATTCATGGATGCAACATTTATTAAGCATAAAGATGGAGGAGTTTTACTTGGTGCTATGGACGAAGATACAAATGATGATATATTTTCCATAGCATATGCTATTGTTGATGTGGAGAATATGACAATTAGGACTAATTTTGTTCGAATTTTGAAAGAAGCCTTAGAGTCTTATGTTGACTTTCATAGATAACTATTCATGATTATGACAGATAGACATCAGGGGCTTATGAAAGTATTGTCGAAGTACTTTACTAATAGCTACCACTTCTATTGCATCCATTATATCATAGATAATTTTAAAAATCAGATATGCAACATCTTTTTCTAAATTTTTAGTTGCATCTCTAAACTATCTAAGTATATTAACATACAAGTGCCGTATACATTAATATTTTATTATTTTACATGCAGATGCTTGTCTATTATTATGTAGTTGAAAAAAGAGGTTAGTTGATTTATTAGATACTGCTGCATATACTCTAAGGCTGAATTTTTTGAAAAATTAAAAAGCAAACTTATAGCAGAAGTCCCAGATATAAGTAACTTTATAATACATGCGAAGCCAGAGCATTGGACAAATTCAGTCTTTTCAGATCCACGTTGGGATATTATGATATTTAATATGGCTAAGTATTTTAATAGTTGGATCTTGGAGGCTCGACATCTTCTTATTCCTTAGATGATTGATCATATAAAATTTCAAATTATGCAATTAATGCACGATAGACGGACTCGAGGTTACAGCATCCAAATCTATCTTTGCCTCGATCCTGAAAAAATGTTACAAAAAAATGCAGAAGAGAGTTGGTGGTTATTCATCTTGATATCAAGCATCATAATTTATAGTGTAAAGGATACAAAGTACTCATGTAAGATTAACCTATAAGAATGCACTTTTTTTTGTGGTGAATGGGAAATCTTCCGGTTGTCATGTAGGCATGCATGTATGTGCATTGAGAAGATCGGTAGATCATTATATCACTTCACTGATAATTATTTTCAGGTTGAAATATATAGAACAGCATATAGAGAATCTGTCAATCTAATTCTGATATCAAGTTGAGTCAGAGTACATCAGATGAGATTATATTTTACCTCCTATCATGAAAACTCCTCCTGGCAGGCCTAGAAAGAAGAGAAGAGCTTCATAGATGGATTCATCAAAAAATATGAAATGTGGGTGATGCGAAAAAGAAGGACATAATAGAAGGACTCGTAATAAGGCTATTGAGTAATATGTAGGATTGGAGTTGTTTTGTGAGAAGTAGTATGGTTGAATGTTGCGAAAGTGCCATTCGTTATGAACTTATGAAACCTAATAATATTTATTTTTTTAGTAATTTAATTGCTTTTGACTTGAACTTATATACTTTTTTTATTGTAAATTTTGTATTTTACCTTACTAAATTTTGAATTAAACAATGGTAGTAGAGAATCTAGATTAATGAAATAATTAAATTTGGCACACTCTTAATAACAGTGCTGTATACTAGCACACTCTAATATCTCACTGTATAGTTTGAGTTTGAACTATTTTTTGAACTTTGTAGTTTTCTTATGATGTCTCCTCATGCTTGATATTAGATGTAGGTTTAAATTGAATTGTTTGGCATGTTACATAGTTAAGATGTCATCATACAAAGTAATTTGTCATTATACACAGTTTCATAAATCTGGTATATAGTTAAGAAGTTATAGTAATTGTTAATTACCACTACACTTAGCTAAATGAATTCTGCACACAGTTAAATTAACATAGTATATAGTTAATTTGCCATTGTACAAATTAAATTAACATGATATATAGTTAAATAAATATTATACATAATTAAATTAATATGTACATAGTTAATTTAATATTATTATAGTTAAATTAATATGGCATACAATTAAATTACTATTACACACAGTTAAATGAATCCTGTATATAGTTAAATTAACAATGTATACAGTTAATTTAACACTATGAACAGTTAAATAAACTCTACACATAGTTAAATTAATACTGCATATAATTAAATTAATATGATATACAGTTAATTTAATATGATATATAGTTAAATAAATATGGTACATAGTTGAAGTATATACCACGATACGCAGTTGACGTATCATGGCATACAATTGAATTGTCGCAAAAACTTACCTACTTATGTTTCCAAAACTTGCCAATGCACATCGTTAAATAAATATTGCACATAGCTAAATTAATATGATACACAGTTAACTAAACATAATACACAGTTAAATTAATATAGTATACAGTTAAATGAATCATGCACATAGTTAAATAAACACTACACACAATTAAATTGATATGGTATATAGTTAATTAAACATGATATATAGTTAAATAAATACTGCATACAATTAAATTAATACTATACATAGTTAAATTAATATGGTACATAATTAATTTACTACTACACATATTTAAATAAATATAGTACATAATTGATGGCACACAATTGACGTATCATGGCATGCAATTGAAGTATCATAGAAACTTATCTAGTTATATTTCCAAAACTTGTCACTGTACACAATTAAATGAACAATAATATAGTTAAATTAATATGATACATAATTAATTAAATATGATATACAGTTAAATTAACACTACATACAGTTAAATTAATATCATATACTGTTAAATAAATAATATATATAATTAAATTAATATAATATATAATTAACTAAATATAGTACATAGTTAAATTAACATAATACACAGTTAAATGAATACTATACACAGTTAAATTAAATTATATATATTAAATTAAATTATATATAGTTAAATAAATATTATACATAGTTAAATTAACATGGTATATAGTTAATTTGCTAGTACACATAGCTAAATCAATGCTATATAGTTAAATTAACATCAGATACAGTTAATTTAACATCATACACAGTTAAATAAACTCTGTATATAATTAAATTAATACCGTACATAGTTAAATTAATATGATATATAGTTAATTTGTCACTACATACAGTTAAATCAACTATGCATACAGTTAAATCAATATCATACATGATTAATTTAATACTGTACATAGTTAAATAAATTTTGTATATAGTTAAATCAATTCTATATATAATTAAATTAATATAATATATAGATAATTTGCCACTGCACATAGTTAAATCACTCTGTACATAGTTAAATTAATATCGTACACAGTTAAATTAATATTATCATAGTTAAATTAACATATACATAGTTAAATGAACACTGCATATGCTTGAATTAATATGGTATATAGCTAATTTGCCAGTACACATAGTTAAATTAACATTATACATAGTTAATTTAATACTGCATATAGTTAAATGGACTCTATACACAGTTAAATTAATATGATATATAGTTAATTTATCATTATATATAGTTAAATTAACATTATACATAGTTAATTTAATATTGCACAGTTAAATAAACTCTATGTACAGTTAAATTAACACTACATACAGTTAAACTAATATAATATATAATTAATTTATCACTGTATATAGTTAAATCAACCCTACATATAGTTAAATTAATATCATATATAGTTAAATTAATATGTATACAGTTAAATTAATATCATACATAGTTAAATGAATACTGTACATACTTAAATTAATATGGTACATCGTTAATTTACCAGTATACACAGTTAAATCAACTTACATACAGTTAAATTAATATAATATACAGTTAACTAAATATGGTACATGATTAAATTAACATGGTACATAGTTAATTTAACATGGTATATAGTTAAATTGTCACTACATACAGTTATTAGCCACTGCACACAGTTAACATAGGGATGACGGGGATGATATTTTTTCCAAAGTCTCGAGAGCATTTAAGAGGTCTTTGAAAGATTGTGGAGTGATTTTATAATGTTTGAAAATAAAAAATATGAGAAAGTTACTTTCCAGGCATCAAGGGCTGACCTCTGAATCTTAGGAGACAACCCCTCGGTCATCCTCTTTGAAAAAGGGACATTGACACACTATTTTTGGCCTGGCACACCATAGGGGGCAACCCATGGGAAGGCCCTTATCAAAGGCCGAAACAGAGGGCAAGTTTTTTTATGTGTCCATAGGGGGTTTCATAGCTCCGAATATATCAGCATATGCACTCTGCAATTTATAATATCATGGCACACAATTAACTAAACATGCATACGCAGTTAATTTACTATTGCACATATTTAAATAAACATGATACATAATTAAATATATATATGTCATGGCATGCAGTTGAAGTATCGTAGAAACTTACTACTAATATTTTCAAAACTAAAACCAAGATCCTGACACGTAGTTGACGTATCATTTAAAGAAATCTAATTCAACTTAGGGATCCAATTCAATTAAACCTGGCTGAAACTAGCTCTCCTGAGAATGCAAGCTAAGATCCCTTCTTATTAAAGAGGATTGTGTAAGGGTTAACACCAAAAAATAAATGCATACATGCAAAAGAAATGATGTATTTCCTTCTCGTTATATATATTATATATACTAAATATAAGAAATAAGGTTTCTATGGTAGAAACCTAGGATTTAAGGAGAGTTTGAGATAAGTATTAGCAGAGTCTCATGGAAGGAGTAGTAGTAGCAGTAAGAGACAGCAGCCAAGTAATTCACATCCTTGCATGATTTTCTTCATCAAGGTGACCTACCATCACAAAATTTCATTAACATGTACAACATCTAAGATAGAAAAGTTATGAGCCAAAATTCATATACTGACAGTTGAAGTATAATGGTATACAGTTGAAGTATTATGGTATGCAGTTGAAGTATCATGGTACATAGTTGAAATATTATGGTATATAGTTGAAGTATCATGGTACACAGTTGAGTATCATGGCACAGTTGAAGTATCGTGGCACGTAGTTGAAGTATCGTGGCACATAGTTAAAGTATCGCGATATTTAGTTGAAGTATCATGACACGTGATTGGAGTATCGTAGCACACAAGGGGTATCATGGCACACAATTGAAGTATCGCAGCACAAAATTGAAGTACATTAGCTAAACATCTAGGGTGACTTCAGAATGCATGATCACTAAAATTTCTTGCTTTGTGGTGAAACATAAAAAGTTCACTTTTTTTTTTTTTTTTTTCTAGTTTGTTTCCTCGATATGGTACTAACAACATCCTTTTCACATACAGGAATAGATGTTTGTTCCTGAAAGCAAATACATAGCCATGTATACAATCTGGGCAAAATGTCAACTTGATGAAGTCAAATATATTTTTTAGCCCCAAATTGAAGTCTACAATACAACAACAGATTTTACAGATTTTGGAAATCAGTCAGAACATAGGAACCTTCAACTACCTTGGTGTGCCAATCTCTGGCAAGCATTGAAGGTCTTTGATTTTAGCACTCTTGTGGAGAAGATTATCAACAAAATGCAAGGATGGAAATGAAAGTGTTTGGGTCAAGCTAGTAGGCTGGTTTTGCTACAGCCATTCTCACTTCTATGCCTTTGTATCTTCTGTTCCTTTTAACACTATGGATAGAATTCAATAGCCCTCAGGCATTCTTTTGGGGTCATGAGGTGGGTACTAGAGGGCCTCATCTCATAGCCGGAACAATATTTGAAAACGGAAGTCTTGTGGTGGTCTGGGTATTCAAGATTTGAGAAACAGGAAGTCAGCACTCATGGCCCATTTAGCTGCCGAGGTTGTTCTTCACCCGTTATCCCTGTGGCCTCGTACTGTTATTGCCAAGTACAACTTTGCTGGTTCATTTAAAAAAGCATGACTACACTAGAAAATAAAAACGTTTAGCAATTTGGAGACAAGTCTGCCAAGCCTCTTGAATTGTTAAACATAGCTTTTGCTGGCAAATAGGTACTGGACAGCAAATTAAGCTTACTCATGATCCTTGGCTGTGCAATATTCCAATTAAGAGGCTTCTTAAAACAATAATTGATGATCCTCAGACATACATATATACATACATACACACACACACATACATACATATATACATACATACACACACCACACATACACACATACATACAATAAATGATTCTATCATTTATTGTACAGGGTCAGTTTACTTTAATCCCATAAAGTAATTTTGGCTAATCAGCTTATACTATATCTAACATCCATTGGGTAACGAGGAGCCTGAAACTGCCGAATTAGAACATGATATCAATTACTTAAATGATATTAGTATCATTTTGCTTATAATATATTTGCTTATATAATATCAATTGCTTCTTTAATGTTGCACATGCTGATGAGAGAGCTATTTTGAAGTATTTTAACTGGTCTGAAAGGAAAGCTGATGCATTAAGAGAAGCTGCATGTAGATATACATTGAACTTAAACAGGTAGAAGTTGAAGTTTCATCTTTAAGGAATGATGCCTCCGGCACCGGCATACATGAGTAGAGCGGTTTAACTGGTACACACTTAAATTAACCTGGTACATACTGAATATTGTATAGTAAACAGTTACATTGCAGCACATACACAGTGATTATAAAATTAACATGGTGCACATTCCAACATGTCATATTGTAGAAAAAATTTGGATGATATTAAATATAAAATATGTATCAAATCAGTACAAGGATGAAATTTACAATTAACATAAACTATCAAGATTGTTTACACAACCATGATGTCCGAATCTTTTGTACTTGGCATCTTCTTGATCTCACACCATGCCCAAAATTTTTTATATGTAACACAGTATCCATGGAACAAAATATTTTTTGCAACCCAACTCTTATATAATGACGTATTCTTAAAATCATCGCGCAATAGTCTCAAGCTATCTCTTGTGAGGATCTCTATAAATATCAGCATATTTACTCCACAATCTACGGTATCATAGCTCTACTACAGACAGTCACGAACATATCAAACTTAAACTTTAGGGATATTGAATCCTACTCATTCTGACAACCAAAAATGCATGAATGTTACCTACACACATATGGTGCGAAATACAATACATTAGTTATAGATGTTGTTACAAATAAAAGTAATAAACAAATGTGGAACAACGTTACACATATATTTATTGGCATTATCTGATACATTGAAGCTCCACATCGAGTTGTAGCAGTCAAAGCATTGTTCCTTTAAACTTGAAACTAAGAGGTACCAATGCCATGCTGTATTCGTCAGTATGAACAAGTACCTATAGTGCTCGAGATCTGATAACCGGATATTAGCTATCCATTTCTGTATATTTGGTTGTGCTGAATCTATGATCTAATTGGTGACTTTAGAGATCACCTTAATGACCCCTGAAAGGCATTGAAGCACAACAGTCTACACCAAAAAAGAGAAGAAGAACATGGGTAACTCGTAAGATCCATTGCTTAAAAATAAAATGTATGCTTCTGATAAATTTCATACCTATATCTCATAAAGCAAAAACAAAGCAACATTCTCCATGGACTCCCTATACTCTATATGGAATAGCTCCATAATATGGAAGTATACATTAATGAGTGGTACATAATCAAAAAAAAAAAATTGTTAAGACCAAAAAAACACAGGAGCAAGGAAAACAGGTGAGTAGTTAATTTTTATACATCACTGCGTAGCGGCCCATTATTAAGGAGCTGATCCAATACATGACATGTGCAAGAAGATTTAGATGTATTTTGATCCTCCCAGGTAGTCTCGTTACATAAAACATACTGGTATTAACAAAAGAACTCTTGATGAATAATGAGATAGAGGAAAAAAAAATATTCTATTGACTTACTTAGAGTGATCATTGTCAACATAGAAATCAATTAATGCTTTAAGAAATAATGGGTATACCTTTCTCCTTCCCATGATAGGTGTGCCTCTATGCCAATCGTATTGGCCTATTTGTCAATATCGATGTTTCAACATCTATAAGAAAATTTTGAGTACATAAGCGTATTGAATGTTTAATATATGTCATACAAGCACATAATACAAAGACAAAAAACATCACAGTGATTTAAAAATTAATATATGAAAAAAATTTAAACCTCTCTAGGAGGGATGGATCTCCTTGGTTCTTAACAGATTGACTTAGCTCCATCAGTGTAGTAGTGATAGGCTCCAAAAATGAAGACCGATGAGCATCTGGATCACTCTTATTGATGGATACGGCCATGCTTCCTTCACTTATGTTCCTTTCTTATTATTTCTTCCTTGCATGTTTGTAGGTCTTGGGAAGGTATGATATGGCCTTTCCCTTCTCCATTGGTTATCTCTCATGAGCTCCCATTTTCACTCATCTGCATAATGAGGACACATGTTTCACGGTGGCGTATTCTTTCTCATACTCAACTTCAGCCACGAAACTGACCCGATAAGAATAAATATGTTGGACATAATAAGTATTTATATTATAATAAAAAAACCATATCTTTGACCATAAATTAATGATAACTACCTCCACCGTTTCTCTACTATGAGGTATAGTAAGGGCAACTTCAGCAGGATGGGGCTCTTCACCTGCAAAAGAATGCTCTACCCTCACCTAATAATAAAGATTATTTTGGTCAAGAATAACATCGTATCAAAATTTTTGTATTATAACTACAGCATCGTACTCACCTCAGCAGGATCTGGATTCATGCCTGCAATGTCATCTGCGGGCATTAAATTCTTATCGCGGAGCATCTTCTTAATACATGAAAGACTCTTATAGAAGGCAAGAATCCGTGCATCCTCTGCTACGACATCCTTGATGGGTTGAGGGTTCTCTAAGTGAAAACCATGACTAATTAAGGACATCTCAACTATTGTCATATAAGTCTCTAAAACATTAATTAGATGCCATCTGGGCTGGCTAGATGATGGAACCTGAAAAATCACAAAAAATCTTAAAGATTATATGCAATAAGTAATGTACAATGAGGAGCTATATGTGTTCCCATATAGTAAAATTTTAAGTGTGCCATTTAAATATACTGTGCCAAATAGCATGCCGGCACATAACAGCTATGTGTTAAATGGAAATAAGTGTATACCATATAAAGACAATTATATACTACAACGAATAAAAAAGAATGTAGCTAAATATTAATTATCTGCAAAGGCATTATAAGTGTGTGTGAGGTGGATTTTACTATATACCAGCACATAGCATGTGCGTGCCAAATAGAAAATAATATGTAAGTTATGTAACTAATATGAAGTACAAAAAATAGAAAAAAATCAGATTTTTTGTACATGCCAGCCCCTGTATCGAAATTGCAAGCTGTGGCTTTCCTTGTGAGAGGAGGTGTGCCTCATCCTCCTTAGGCTCTATCCTTTGAATCACCTATCAAGGACAAAAAAATTTAGTTATGCTTCAATTAAAATATTTATGATGTCAGATACAAAAACTAATATCTCAAATCTTTTCAATTTCTTTATAGCTTCGGTGATCGCCTCCACCTTGCGAGGGAACGGGATGTTGTTCCAACGTAAGAGATGGGGATAAATGAATGATGGTCTATGGTTTCTAAGTAGACTGTTGGCATGCTCAACAACCCATACCTGCATAAATAAAGCAATATAAGTATTATATTTTAAAGGAATCTAACTGTATACAATACCAAAATAATATTAGATTAACTATTTACCATAATAAATTAACTGTGTATCATACCAAAATAATGTTAGATTAACTATATACTATAATAGATTAACTATATATTATGATAATGTATATAGATTAACTGTATACTATAGTAAATCAATTGTGTACCAATATAGATTAACTGTGTACCAATATAGATTAACTATATACCATAATAAATTAACTGTGTACTATAATAGATTAACTATATACCAATACAGATTAACTGTGTGCTATAATAAATTAACTGTGTATCATAATAAAATAATTGTGTATCAATATAGATTAACTATATGCTATAATAGATTAACTCTGTACTAATATAGATTAACTATGTACCAATATAGATTAACTGTGTACTATAATAGATTAACTGTGTATCATAATAAATTAACTTGTATCATTCTATATTAACTATGTATCATGCTAGATTAATTATGTACCATGTTAAAGTAACTGATACCATATTAGATTGACTATCAAATAATTAAATTAAAAATAAACATAGACAAGTTTACCATTAGAGCCACCATACATCCATCCATATACTCAGCAGAGCCTCTTCCGATCGTGTTCCTTATGCGCATACTCTTTGTTAGGCCAGGGATTTACTATCAAAGAAAAGAAAATACTACAAGACCCCAACTATATGATCCTAGATGGTCCAAATCATCAAGATATGAACCTAATGCCTTAAGAACATGGTAGTGTATAGTTGGAAAAAGAATAATTATAAAAAAATAAAGAATCCAATACTTAGTAAAGTCTTCCATATCCTATAACCCAGACCTCAACAAGAGACATCAGTTTATTTTTAACTAAATCCCTTGTAGTCTTTTTGTGGTCATCATCAAAAAATCGGATGATGAGGTCTGACTGAACCCTCCCCTTCTGATACAATTCAATCTCATCACTCGTAGCCCTCAAACCAAGGATGAGAGCAATGTCAATCCCCACAAAAAAAATCACAATCTTACCCAACCTAAAGCCTTCCTTCTCATCATCCCAAAGGGAGAGCAATGCATCCAATAATGGCCTACTTTACTTGATGTATGGAACTTAGAGCAAATAGCCAAATGGAGTTGCAACCACCCTTGCCTTCTTCACCTCAGATATGGACTCCGTAAGGATTACCATAATCTTGACATAGTAGTTGAAATAGCACATTCCATTTGCCATATTCGTCGAATCAATACAAAATTCTTTGGTTTTCCTTGAACTAGGTATCATAATACTACATCACAAGTCAAATTCAAAGGATACATATTAGATTACATTATCATAAAAGCTAATTTTGACTAACAAAATCAAATACATATGAATATGGTTTAAACTCAACTTGTGCATGTGGGATCTTGGGCTGAGCTCAAGCAAATCAGAGTTTGCTCATGTTTGGCATGTGTACTCCCTTACTGGGTAGTGCTTAGGCTAAAGCTTTAGGTGCCTGCTTCACCTACTAGTATCACCGAGTTGGCAATTGGGTAACGGTTGGGTGGTCCCTTCTGACAACATTGGTCTAAGTTACTTTACAAACTTATGTAATTTCATATTTTTATAAACTCATACTAGAGTTTTGTGTATGTATAGTGGGTATGCAAATTTTCTTCTATAGGGCTTATGTGAGATGGAGAATGTACATTTCTTTTTTTCGAAGCATGGAGACATCATTAAAATAAGATTTATAAGTTTTAAAAAGTTTCAAATTTTTAGAAAAGAGGACAAACGATTGGTAGGACTTTGTATTTTTATTTTCTAGATAGTTTTTTAGTAGCATTACTCTTTCCAATATTTTTTTTTCTTTTTTGAATAATGGTTTGATATTTTTGTTTATCAACAAAGACTCTCTTACTGAGGAGCTAGATTGCATCTTATATTACTAGATCTTATTAGTAGATCTTAATCATTGCAATTTCATCAGCTATTTTTTAATCCCCATACCGACCATCAACTTGATTGCAACCAACTATATTTTCATGTGGTTACTTAAAACAAACCATGAGCATTCATGTGATTAAACCGATTGATTATATTTAGAGAATCCATTCATAAGTAAGAGAACACCCACACTAAGTAAGTGAACAATTCATAAGTAGTACCGACTGATTATTTAAAGCAAACAATGAGCATTCCTGCAGTCCCATTCATAAGTAAAAAAACCCCTGCTCTAATAATGTGCCGATTGAAACAGCTAAAATCCACAGAGAGAAGAGAGGGGGAAAAGAGAGAAAATAGAAGAAAGAAGAGAGGGAGAGAGAGAGAAAATTATCGATGGGTCTTGCCTCCACTCGTGTCCACCACCTCCATCATCATTACTGTCGAAGAGAAGGCCACAGAATAGCACCGTAGCCTCTGCCATCGATAGCGTGAGTAAAATCATGCTGAAAAAGGTCGTCGAAGGTACTCATCGGGAAGAGGAGAAGTAGGGAGACTACCATATTTGATTGGGGGGTACTTTTATCTCATGAGGGGCTTAAACTTAAATTCCTATTTCTAATGTACTGGGAGTTATAGGTTTGATCAACAAGATTTGAAAGTTGAAGTTTGGTCCACAAATGCATGGGGTGTTAAAATCTCCTTTTTTTTTCAGCAGTGTGTTTTTATCTTTTTTCCTTTGAACCTCTCTCGAGTACTCTTGAAACTTTTCAAGCTCTCACGATGCCTACCTTCTCTCTGCTCTCCTCACTGCCACCTCCCATCGGTCTCCGTCATCATCTTCCTCCCCATCATCAATAGTATCAGCCTTTTCCCTCCAATCTCCCTCAGGTGCTTTCCTTCCCAGAGATGCCGATCTCCTCTCGGCTCTCTTCATCGCCATCTCCCACCAGTCTCCACCATCGCCTTCCTCCTCATTATCACCAACATCGACTTTCTCCTCCGATCTCCCTCGGGTGCTTTCCTTCCCATAGATCTCCAAAAAAGAGAAAGAAATGAAAGGGAAAAAAAGGGGAAAAGAAAAAAAAATTGATCAATCTACATGGGAAATGGTTTTGCCTTTTAATTCCTTTGTTTGCATTGATTTTTTCCATATTTTTCCCTAGTTTTGCCTCTGCTTTTTCCATTCTCAGGAGTCTGAATTGGGTGGGTTTTGTTTTTTCCCCAAGCAATGGCAGTGCTTTTTTTTTTTGCTCCTTGCTACCACTTCTCACCGGTCTCTTAGTCCCTGTATCATATCATGAGAATAGGGCCCCATAAACTGAAAATCTTGTAGCTTTTAGAGAATCCTTTTGACCAAAAATTTTCAAACTCTACAAAATATCATACTTCCACCAAGATAAAGCTCTCAAAACCTCAAGGGACCAACTCACACAAAATCCCATATGCATGAGAAAGAAACCCAATCGGAACCTAAGAAACCCCCTCTAATCTCTCTCAAGTGCTCTCCTTTGCCATGGATCTCTGAAAAGATAATGAAATGAATAGAACAAGAAGTGTAAAGGAAAAGGGAATGATCATCTATGTGGGGAAGTTCTCATCCTTAATTTTTTTTCCATCTTTCCTCTATTTTCATCAATTTTTCCTATGTTTTTCCATTTTTCCACTATTTTCTCATCCTCAGGAGTCCCAATCGGGTGGGAGGCTTGGAGTGGCCGAAGGGGAAGCTTAGACAATGGCTAGGGTTTTGTGTTGGGTATTTCATTTCTTTTTTTTCCATTCTGGAGATTCTCAATTGCGTGGGAGGCTAGGAGCGGCAAATGTGTCTAAAGATTTAAGGCTCAAATCATCTCATTCATCTGATAATCAAGTTTGGATAGCGAATATCCGAGGGACAAATCCCAAATCTAAATAAATTTTAATTTTAAATTTTAAATTCACCCCAAATTTTAAATTCTAAATAAAAAAGAAAAAAAAAGAAAAGCCCTAGCTAAAGTCCCATTGAAGGCCTGTGCTCTCCATCAGCCTAGGACTCCTTTTAGCTCTTCACTCTAGGTAGTGACGGTAGTCAAACGGGATCCAATGGTATGCTTTGATGATGGTGAAGGCCGGAGAATGTGACGACCTCAACTAACCCATTCTATCTCTCATGCTCTGAGTAATGCTCTGTTTTGACTAAGCTGAACCTCTTTCCATCTGTATCTAGAGTTACAGTTGATGTTATTGAGTGGATTTTTATTTCACATTTTCACACTTCTAGATTTTAATTATATTTTTTGCTCTACTTATTAATGATAGAGGAAATTTTGTGATGGCTTCTATTGCATTTTGAAGTTTTAGATCAATTTGGAGTTCAAAAGTATATGTTTGAATCAAGTTATCTATTTGTTGCATTGTTGTATTATTGTTGACTGAGTAATTTTTATTCGATAGTTTGCTTTGTTTTATTAGAAAATTAAAAAATAAAGTGGATTATATTAGTTAAATAACCCTAATTCCTCAGAAAAAGATTATTTTGGAGATTTCTGAGATTAAATTTAAGATTTCATATTGAAATATATAGAAATATTTAAATTTATTATATATGGTATGAAAAATATCCAAAGATCAACACAAATAAAGTTGGCCATTTTGGTTGTATGAAATTAAAACGTGTGTATACGTATTTGGTTTAAAAAATTGGTAACTAAAAAAATAAATTTAAAATTATGGATTACATTTGTTGATTGATTTTAAGATTTATATTCATTTAAATTTAAGATTTTGTTATTCAAATTAGATTTTATTCGGAAGACTAGTTAAATTTTGAGCCTGAAAAGGTATAGAGCCATATGAATTTAAACCTTGGCATTTAGAGGAACCGGCATACAAAACTACATTCATTTAAATTTTAGATTTGATCATTCAGATCATATTTAGTATTGCCTATCTTAGATATTCTCTTATTACCATAATGTATATCGATGATTTAAATTTATAGAGAATTTTAAAGAGTGAAAATACTAAAAAGAGAAGGATAAGCTTTGAAGAAATTAGACATACCTAAGGTACTTTGTTTGATCAGGTTTCACATAGAGTGACTAGAATAACTTTGAATTTTGTTTTAGATAGTCTATGTGATATCTTTTTTAAGTTAACTATTGAAATTATTATGGACTAAGAAATTCATGCATGATTGAGTACTTTGTTATCAGCTAATGACATGAATATCAATCATGATCCAGAGTAAGTCCTTTCCAAGGGCATTGCATGTTTCACAATAGGAAGCTATATACACTTCTTTATTTATCCCAATTTTGAGAATAAGCTATCTTGACATATTATTATTTTTTATTTTTTCTAAATATTATTAAATCTTTATTGAGTGTTTTGCTATGAGGTTATTCCAAAATAATATGATAAAGGTGGCCTCCGAATTAATTTATCCCTATTTTTTTATTTATAGTTCTTGAAAGAAGATTTTGGTGATATCAGCTATCTATTTGCACATATTTCTTTTTGTAAGAGAAATATCAAGAAATAATGAGTTCTCTTTCATCTTTTCGTTAGATGTATGTCCTAGAAGCCAATATGACTGACACAATGTAATAAATCTAGAGCATAATTTTATACTTAACATATTGATTTGATCAATAAAAGGATAAGTTTGATTTTTATTCAAGAGTGATATGTCCTTGAATCATCCATGAAATTAATACTTCGATACATATTCTTAAAGTGTTAAGAATTAGAGGCACGTATAAAATTTCTAAATACTCTCGATCATAGTATCATCATGAGGACGGTGATCGATCTGGATAGATCGGTACACAGATCGTTTCTTTCGAGATAGATGAGTTTTTGGTCTATAGCGTAGAGACATTGAGCGACGAGTGTGGATAGTTGTTAGAGAACAATTAGTACTGAGTGTAACCATACGAGATATCACTTGAGTTTCTACTCGATCGTCAGTGATTGTCTCGATGATGTAGTTATGAATGATCTTTTAATCTGCGATGGTACGATTGCTCGCAGTGAGGCTACTGGAGTTTGACTGACACATGAACATGGCTTCAATGATACCTTGTAGTGAATGTTGGTGATAGTCGATCCACTGTAGGAGTAGGATCGCATCTAGATAGAATCTATCGACTTTGATAGAGAGGAATAGTTCTATAAAATTTGAAAGACTAGGTCCGAGAGTTTGTAGCCATAACAGTGTGATTGATGAAAATTTTTTTTATAAGAATCATAATTGAATTTGAGCTAATCAAATCTATCATATAACTGATGATGAGGTTCGACAATTTATCCATGACCTGCCATCTAGTTGGGACTCACGATAGAGAGACTGAATTATATGTGAACTACATTTTGAGATTCTATTTTAGTTCTACTAGATTACCGCTACATACTGCTAGGTGTCACTGATGGATTATGAGAGCTTACTAGGATTATTCAGATCAACAATCCTTGATGAGTTAGAGTGAAATCATTTCGATCCATTGAAAAGAGTTTCAATGATACTATGATAGAGATCATTGTATATCTCACTACTAGATAGAATTGAATCTATGGGATCACATAATAAAGGATTAGATCTGAAATAAGCAATTGGACTTATGAAGTTTTAATTGGGTTTAGAAAAATCTTATTGGGTTTAGGATAACCTTACTAGCACATGGTTGAACCCAATTTTCTTTTTGCACTTGAATTATTTATTTGATAAGATTAATTCGAGTTAATTATCTACTAATAATCTTAATAAATTAAATTCATTAGGCTCTAATTGTTGGGTGTCTAGAGTTTTGGATCAAATGCATTAAGGGTTAAACCCTTAATCAATTCCCTTGATTATTTGCATTGGGGTGCCACTTGATTTGATCAAGTTGGACGTACCCACATGATAGAGGGCATGTGGGACCAGCAAGGGGCATCCCCTAAGCCCCATGTGACGTGTGAGAAAGTAGATGAAAAGGCTCCAATAGTTGGCACCTAATGAATCTCTTAAAGGGGGTCAAATATCTAAGGCTATAAGGATTTCTAATGCAAATAGAACTTGTATTAAGAGGCTACTTGATTTTGAATAGGATTCAAACTTTTTATCTATTTAAAGAGATCTTCTTTAAGGCTCTAAGCATTAGATTTTCAGCAACCCCACGCCTCCTAAAAGTCTCTCCATGCCTTCCTCTCTTCTCCCTTCTAGTTCCTACGCCCAAAGGGGTTTGGATGTCCTCCATCTCCTCACTCAAAAGGAGCTTGGGCATCCCACTTGGTAGCTGATTTTCAGACCTTGGTTGCTTCATAATCAAGAAAAAAAAAGAAGAAAAAGATCAAGAAAAAGATCAAGGAGTTGATTGCGATCCAGACTTCATTCAGATTCGTAGGGTGATCGTTCTTGAAGAAGAAAGATCAATACTATAGAGGTCTGTTCTAGGCTGATCCTGAGTGAATATCTGTAGCGGTCGGATACTTACACAACTAAGAGAGAATCTACTTTCTTCCAGATCTAGATTCAAAGAATGAAATTATGAAATAGGTATATGATTCGATCACATATTTAATTTCAGCATAAAATTCAGTATATGTTCAATTTCAGCATATGAAGTAGATTTTTGTGTTCTTTATTTTATGCATGCATGATTTAGATTAAAAAATATTTTAATCTTTTATTCTACTATATTATTTAAAAAAAAAAATTTGAAACATACATGCATGCCCTGACATAAAATTTCAATAGTGGTATCAGAGCCATGAGTTTTATATGCATGAAATTGATATACATGTTTTTGAAAAAAATTTTAAAATTTGATTTTTTTGATATATGAGATGTATAGATAATTGCTTTGAATCTAAAATTTATTTTAGATTTATTTTTTAGTTCATATATTTGATATGTGAAGGCATGCATAAATTTGAAATTTGATCCAGATCCATTTCTAGTTTATATATATGTGATATATAGATGCTTGCATAAATCTGAAAATTATTTTAATCTGATTTATGATTCATGTATAAGATATATGATTTTATATTTAGGTCTAAAAATTATTTTCAATATGATTCATAATTTGTATATGAGATATATGATATCATGTTATAATCTAAATTTTGTTTAGATTTAAATTTTACATACATATATGAGATATATGCTTGTATGTTAAATTTGAAAAATAGTTTCATGATTTAAAATTTATCTTTCATGTAAAAAATTTAGATCAAAAATTTGATTTTAAAATCTAAAATTTATGTTTGTGTATAAGAATTTTGATCATGGGTAAATCAAAAATTAGATCATGTAATTAGATTGCATCTTGAATTTTTGATGTGAACATGATGGGTCTAATTCAATTAAGTGATTGATCAAATTGAGTCAAATATTGATTAAGATTAGATCAATTAAGTTTTAAGATCATATAATTATTGTTGATCAAATCGATTAAATCCCATATGTAGAATCGATTAGCCTAAGGACCTAATTCGGCTCGATGCTTGAGCCTGATTCGCTTAAGCTAACCTATTTGGATCAATTAACCTATTGATGTCTCAGATAAGTAATTAAGAGATGGTTATTTAATTGGTTCTGTTCGTTGATCTGATCAATTTATTGGTGTTTAAGAAAAGCAACGGGAAACCCCCATCGATCTCTACTTATCTGACCAATTTAGAAGATTGAGCTTGAATAAGGTTGCTTGGCAGTTTAGTTTGACCCATGCTAATTAGATCGATCATATGATGACTGATTAGATGAGATCTAAATCTAAATCTCTTCATAAATATTAAGTCCATAGATCTTCCATCATTGTAGATGTGTAGGTGTGGTACTGGTGTTGATTATTTTCGACTAGCCATAATGGTTCAGTTATACTAAAAACACGCAACCATTCTATTAGCAAAGAGTTGCTCTTAGGTAAGGATAGGGTTAGGCCTAATAACTATTAGGTAAGGGATCCAATGACGGCTTTGCACCTGCTAGTGAACGGTGGGTTAGATTTAACTAAAGAGTATGGTCAATAACTATTACATGAGCCCACATAACTTAGAGATCAAGTCGCTGCAACATGCTTAGAGAAGCACCTGGGCAAAGAGTTATCCATGCATCGGTGTGCATGTTACCAATAACTGTTAGGTGAGGTGCATGACATCGGTGGGACCACAGCACTGAAGTGAATTTCTGTGCAGGGGTAAAACGGTAATTTTAAAACTTTTTTAAAATTACTATTTTACAGTGAAAATTGTTAATTAATCTAATTAACTAACATGTATTAATACTACACAAGGATCTAAATATGATATATATAGCATGCATTTAAATTTGAAATTCAAACTTCTACAGTAAACATTTTACTATTATGTGTTCAGAATACATTACCTTTATGCGGATAGTCGATCGCCATAATTTGATCACCGTCGGAAGGATCTGATCATCGCAACATAGTCACACAGTATATCTGACCTCTGTAAATTATCTACACGAAGCTCCCGATCTGATCGGCTCTTCACGAATGCTAGTTCGTGGCAGAACCCTTTCGACGACCGATGTTGATCGAACTCCTTCGATCTTGATCTGTCGACTCTTCAGATGCTCTGGATCATTAGCAGAGGTGCTTGAGAGGTTGATGAATCTCATCCTGAAGTTTGGTGGGCTCACGACACTCGTAGCTCACCTTCTCACTTCCCGAACCCTAGGCCAAAACCCTAGGGTACTCACCGAAGAAACTTGCGCCCACTCTGTTTCTTTCTTTTCTCTCCTTTTCTTTTCTTTTCTCACGCAGGAAAGCTTTCTCATGCCACCCTTCTCTCTAGGATCAGATTAGCGCATGCCTTATCTTCTCTTCCTTTTAAAAACAGTGAGAAACGCGTCTTTGCAGCGTTTTCTCCGCGTGAGAGGATAAAGAAAAGTGGTTGTTCATTTGAATTCAAATCGAATTTGAATTCAAATGCCAACCAACTCATGTTTATCCACTCTTGGCGTGAGAAGAGAGGAGCGTGGGTTACTTTGTGCATGGATAATTTTCATGAGAAATCTTTTCTCGTGTGGAAGAAGTAGCGCACAAAATAAAGGGTGGGCGCAGAGATTTGTTATCCATTCAAATTCAAATATCTTTTGAATTTGAATGGCCAACCAATCTCATCTTTATCCATTCAAAATGGCACACAAAGAAGGGGTGTGGGATGGCTTCTGCATGGGAGAAATTCACGAGAACTCGTTTCTCGTGAATTCAAATGGGGCATGTGAAGTGAGGTGGCGCAGGGAGATTAGTCAAGGTGGTTTGAAATCCAATTGAACCAACCATATTTAAAATAGGTTAGACACAATTAGACTAAATTAAACCCAACATAATTAGGCTTAATTAGGCTCAATAAAATCTTAATCAAATCAAGAATTGACTAAGCTCAACTCCTGATCAGATCAGGGACCAAATTACCTTGGCGATTAGGTCAACACTTAACCTAATCGGGTCAAACCCAACTGAATCCAATTCAATTGGACTTGATCCAAAAATAATTATTCAATCAAATTGAGTTAATTAGTGATCAAATTATTAATTAAATCTCTCATAAATACTGAGTCCAAATCCAATGGACAATCGGGCATCAGAGTCCATCGATATGAAACCCTGATCAAAAAATCCCAAACCAGTGGGACTCTTGACCCCGGTACCCAAAATGTATGGAACTCATGATTAGAGAATCCTGATTCTCGATCACAGAGTTACAGACACATAGGACTCAAAGTCCACGAGCATTAGGACTCTTCATCATCCATCAGATCAGATAGGAACCTCTAATGTGTGTGACCCCGCAGGTTCGAACCTAAGTCGGTAGCACAGGAATCAATTTCTATACTAATTGAAGTGACCATCTAGCAATGATACCCGACGTCCGGATAGATCGAATAGTCACAATCATAATATTCAGAACCTACGTGAATATGGTTACTGTATAATTCATCCCTTTTGACCCCTGTGTTTAGGACGACTCAGGGTTAAACTGTCAACCCTGATTAGATCATCCGAATCGTGCTCAACTCAAACAGTCCTGTGACTCCTCACTAGGACTACCCTGGCCAAGATTTTGCTAAATTGAAATACGACTGTACATAGCTCCTGAACTGGAGTGGTCAATCCGATCTTGACACACGCACCACAAGTCAAGTACTTGACTACACCCAGCAGCCTTCCATCACTGAATTAAAAATTCAGATAGTCCAGTGCCTAAGTGCAGTGAGTTGCTTGCAAGTCACCGTGGCGGTCTCAGGTCGGAGGGATATTTATACCCATATCCCATCGAAGCAAATCTTGACAGCAGAAATAACTCCAGAGTCGGTCACGTTCAGTACAGATGTACCCTACATCTCACTTGTATGCCATACCAGTATCTCCACACTCTTTGGTTAAGAGGACAACCAACCCATATGGTATACAATGACCTATACTTGATAAACGTTGTCGTCCTTGGTAACAACGTATCATTTGGTCGCGAACAGGTTTAAGGACTAAATGATAAATCCTCCTTTGTCGAGTCTAGATAGTCCTAAGGACTTCACCACAACACAGAAGTTTATTAAAAGATGAAATAATTTATGATGAAAAATATCAAAATAATTTTTATTTATTTATTTATAATTCATATATTAATACAGAAAAGAGCACAACTGTCAACAGGCTGACAATTGGCTTTGGGACACTATTCCCAACAAGCACCCACTAAAAAATTAGTTATCACGTTAGAATTTTTGCTTCTCATCTGGAGAGTCGAGGGATCTAAAAAAATAGTAGGAGTCATTATTTGCTTTTTAAAGTTTATCGAGCAAGTATAAATTTAAAGTACAAAAGTCTAACTTGAATCTCTACTCTCACAGTTAAATCATGTCAGCTTCAATCCTCTAACTCGCATCTTTGAGTCCAATCGTTTAATTAAAACCAATTTTAAAGACTGACTTAGCAATCTTAGGATTGTTCTGACTTCTGAAAAATTAAGCTATGTACTTGATCAGGAACCCCTAGTGTTACGAAACCATCCTACTATTGAACAAAGAATAGCATATGAAAAGTAGATAGATGAAGACAGTCAGATTAAATATTATGTGCTGGCTTCCATGTCAAACGAGTTACAGAGCCAGCATGAGCATATACTTACCGCCAAGGCTATGATCACTCATCTACAAGAGTTGTATAGTAAGCAGAGTTGCACAACATGCTTCAAAGTATCCAAGAGACTCTTTAATATGAAGATGTGTGAAGGACAGTCAGTCCATAATCACTATATAATAATGATCAAGAAAATTGAGGAGCTTGAAAAGCTCGGGCTTGATATACAAAAGAAATTGCAAATGAATTTGATCTTTCAATCCCTTACAAGTTCATATAGTTAATTTATTATAAATTTTCATATGAACAAACTTGATTGCACTATATCCGAACTGATCAACATGTTGGTCACTACTGAAAGAACTTTGAAGAGTTCAAGGGATACTGTTCTCGCTGTAGAGTGAACTTCTTCATCCAAGAGAAAGTCTGATTGGAAGAAGGTGAGTAAACTTATGAAGAAGCAGAAGAAAGAGAGCAAGCCAAAGAAGGATGTTCCGAAGAAGACTGAAGCAAAGAAAAAGTATTTCCACTGTAATGCTGAAGGCCACTAGAGGGGGAACTGTTCACTCTACTTGGAGAGCTTGAAGATCAATAAGGGTGACAAACCTTTAGAATGTATGCTCGTAATTGAATCTAACCTTATAATTTCTTCTACTTCTAGTTAGGTATTGGATTCTGATTCGAGTGCTCATATATGTACTTCAATGCATGGTTTAATAGAAAGTAAGAGGTCGAGGGAAGGTGACTTGATCTTTTGAATCGGCAATAGAGCAAAAGTTGCTGTAGAAGTCGTTAGCACTTATCCTCTTTGATTACCGTCAGGATTTAGATTAGATTTGAAAGACTGTTATTTTATTTCTATAACTAGTCAGAATTTGATTTTTATATCTGTGTTAGCACAGGATGGTTTTGATTTTAATTTCAATAAAGACTTTTATTCTATTTATTTACGAAATAAATTGATTGTATGTGATCTTTTAATTGACAGTGATCACTTGCATATTGATACGAATGTGAATTTAAATGATCAAGTAGTGAATGCCATAAATCAAAAGAGATCCAGAGATGAAATTAACCAAAAATACTTGTGGCATCATAGACTAGACTATATTGGAGAAGACAGGATAAACACACTAAAAAAGGATAGGATCCTTGGCTCTTTTGATTTGGAGTCGTATCCAGCTTGTAAATTTTGTCTTCGAAGAAATATGATCAAGTTATCCTTTGTGAGACATAGAAAAAGGGCCACTGAGTTACTTACTCTAGTACACATCGATGTGTGTGAGCCATTTGATGTGCAGATCAGAGGTGGATATAGCTATTTCATTATCTTTATCGATGATCTGTCGTGGTACAGGTATATGTATCTAATGAAACACAAGTCTGAAGCTATTAAAAAGTTCAAAAATTCAAAAACGAAGTAGAAAAACAAACAGACAAACCCATTAAGATTCTTTGATCTAATTGAGGAGGTGAATACCTTAGTCGAAAAATTTTGAGATATCTTAAGGACAATGACATAATCTCTTAATAGATTTCTTCTGAAACACCTTAGCCCAATGGGGTATCTGAAAGGAAGAATGTGACCCTATTAGATATGGTCAGGTTCACGATGAGCTTTACTGATTTATCCTTATATCTTTGGAGACATACCTTATTAACTGTAATTTACTTATTGAATAGGATTCCATCAAAATTCATTCCTACCACACCATATTAGATTTGACATGGTAAGAAGTCGAGTCTAGATTATCTTAAGACTTGGAGATATTCGACCCATGTCAAAAAATAGATGACTGATAAATTAGAGGATAGATCTATAATAGCTCATTTTATTAGGTATCAAAAAGAATCAATAAGATACTACTTCTACTTTCCACAAGATCACAATGTGATTATGAGTCGAAACGCTATATTCCTAGAAAAATAGTTTATCCAGGATGGTAGTAGTGGGAGGTTAGTTGAGCTTGAAGAGAAGGTGTTTGATGAGCAAAGAGCTATGGATCCTCAAAAATTCATTATTCATGAGCCAGTAGTTGATGTTCCTCCACCACCTCATCGATCTAGCAGGGTCTTCTGTCCTTCTGAAAGATACATGGGTATGCTTATGGAGGAAGTAGAGAAAATATTCTTTATGGAAGATAAGGGTCATGGTGATGATCCGAATACCTTTGATAAGATGATGTTTGACATTGATTTCGAGAAATGATTAGATACAATAAAGTCAGAAATTGACTCAATGCACTTGAATCAAATACGGACCTTAGTAGATCCATCCGAGAGTATAGTACCCATTGGGTGTAAATGGATCTACAAAAGAAAAATAGGTGTAGATGGTAAGGTAGAGACCTCTAAAGCTAGGCTCATGGTAAAAGATTATAGTCAGCACGAAGGCATTGACTATCAAAAAATCTTCTCGTCTGTAGCCATGCTAAAATCCATCCGTACTCTGCTTGTTGTTGCAGCTTATTATGATTATGAAATCTGGCAGATGGATGTGAAAATTATTTTTCTGAATGGATATATTAAGGAAGATATCTACATAGAGTAATCTTTGGATTTCACATCAGATGATGGTGATCACCGAGTCTGCAAGCTGCAAAGGTCCATATATGGATTAAAGCAAGCTTCTTAGAGTTGGAACCTTCATTTTGATCAAGTGATCAAATTGTTTGATTTTGTTAAGAATGAAGAATAATTTTGTGTATACAAGAGGATCAATGAGAGTGTAATAATATTCTTCATATTATACGTGGATGATATTCTCTTCATTGGAAATGATATTTCCATTCTGATCTCGATCAAAAGATGGTTGTTCAAGAAATTCTTCATGAAAGACTTAGGAGAGGTATCCTATATTTTTAGAATAAAAGTCTATGGGGATAGATCTAAAAGGATGCTAGGCCCATCACAAAAACTGTATATAGAGAAAGTGCTGAAGAGGTTCAGCATGAAAAATTCTAAAGAAGGACTTTTACCTCTTAGACATAGTATTCATCTTTTCAAGATGATGTGTCTGACCACTCTAAGAAAGTTCAACATATGAGTAGGATTTCTTATATCTCGATTATAGGGAGCCTCATGTATGTCATACTATGTACTCGACCTGATATTGCCCTTGCTGTAAGTGTCAGGAGCAGGTATCTATTGAATCCATATGAGGAGCACTGGATAGCTGTGAAGAACATCCTTAAGTACTTGAGAAGAACTAAAGATTTGTTCTTGATCTTTAGAGGAGATTCTGAGTTGCGAGTCAAGGGGTATACTGATTCAGTCTTCATGTCTGATCCTGATGATAGAAAGTCTACATCAGGATATGCGTTCGTATGCAATGATAATATAGTCAGCTAAAAGAATTTCAAGCAACTCATTATAGCGGATTCGACCACAGAAGCTGAATATATCGCTGCTTCGGATGCTGCAAAAGAAGACTTCTGGTTCAAAAAATTCATCGCGGAGCTTGAGATAATGACATCAGATGTCATACCACTTTATTGCTACAACAATAGAGCCATAATGCTTGTTAAAGAGCCAAAGTCTCATAAAAAATCAAAGTATATTGAACGACGGTTTTATATCATACGTAACTACCTCGAAAAAAAATATGTCGAGGTGCAAAGAGTAGACTCTGCGGATAATGTAGCAAATCTGCTGACAAAGTAATTGCACCAGCCAAAGATGGAAGTCCACTTTGAGAAGATAGGACTTAGATTAGTGGCCAATTGACTTTAGTCTAAATAGAGGATTGTTAGATGTATGTCCTAGAAGTCAATATGGCTGACATATTATAATAAATTTAGAGCATAATTTTGTGTTTAAAACATTGATTTGATCAATAAAAGGATAAATTTGATTTTCATTCAAGAGTGATGTGTCCTTGCATCGTTCATAGAATTAATACTTCGATACATATTCTCAAAGTATTGAAAATTAGAGATATATATAAAATTTTTAAATACTTCCGATCATAATATCATCATGAGGATGGTGATCGATCTAAATAGATCGATGCACAGATCACTTTCTTTGGGATAGATCAGTCTCTGATCTATAATGTAGAGACACTAAGCGATGAGTACGGATAGTTGTTAGAGAATAATTAATACTAAGCGTGACCATACGAGAAATCACTTGAATTTTTACTCGATCGTCAGTAGTCATCTCGATGCTGTAGTTGTGTGAATGATCTTTTAATCTGCAATGGTATGATTGCTCGCAGTGAGATTGCTGGAGTTTGACTGACATATGAACATGACTTTAATGACATCTTGTAGTGGATGTTGGCGATAGTCGATCAATTGTAGGAGTAGGATGCGCATGTAGATGGAATCTATCGATTTTGATAGAGAGTAGTCCTATGAGATTTGAGAGACTAAGTCCGAGAGTCTATGACTACAGCAGTGTAATTGATGGAAAAGAATTTTCATGAGGATCACAATTAGACTTGAGCTAATTGAATCTATCATATGACTGATGATGAGGTTTGACGATTTATCCATGACCTGACATCTAGTTAGAACTCATGATAGAGAGACTGAATCACGTATGAACTACACGTTAAGATTTTATTTCGATTCTATTGAGTTGCCACTACATACTGCTAGGTATCACTGGTGGATTGTGAGAGCTCACTAGGATTATTCCGGATCGACAATTCTTGATGAGTTAGAGTAGAATCGTTCTGATCCATTGAAAAGAGTTTCAAAGATACTATGATAGAGATCATTGTATATCTCACTATCGGATAGAATTGAATCTATGGGGTCACATAATAAAAGAATTAGATCTGAAATAAGTAATTAGACTTATGAAGTCTTAATTGGGTTTAGAAAAATTCTATTGGGTTCAGGGTAACCTTTCTAGCACATGGTTGAATCCAAATTTTTTTTTACATTTAAATTACTTATTTGATAAGATTAATTCAATTAATTACTTGCTAATAATATTAATGAATTAGATTTATTAGGCTCTAATTGTTGGGTGCCTAGGGTTTTGGATCAAATACATTATGGGTTCGAATTCTTAATCAATTTTTTTGATTGTTTGCATTGAGATGCCACTTGATTTGATCAAGTTGGGTGTGCCCACATGACAGAGGGCATGTAGGACTAGCAAGGGGTGTCCCCTAAGCCCCATGTTGCGTGTGAGAAAGTGATGAAAATGCTTCAATAGTTGACGCCTAATGGATCCCCTAAAGGAGATCAAATATCTAAGGCTACAAGGATTCCTAATGCAAGTAGGACTTATATTTAGGGGCTATTTGATTTTGAATAGGATTCAAACCTTTTACTTATTTAAAGAACCTTCTCTAAAACTCTAAGAATCAGATTTTCAGCAGCCCCACACCTCCCAAAAGTCTTTCCACACCTCCCTCTCTTCTCCCTTCTGGTTCCAATGCCTAAAGGGGTTTGGGCATCCCCCATCTCTATGCCCAAAAGGAGCTTGGGCATCCCATTTGGTGGCTGGTTTTCAGACCTTGGTTGCTTCATAATCAAGAAAAAGAGAGCAAGAAAAGAAGAGAAGAAAAAGATCAAAAAAAAGGATCAAAGAGTTGATCGCGATCCAGACTTCGTTCAGATTCGCAGGATAATCGTTCTTGGAGAAGAAAGATCAACACCATAGAGGATTGTTCCAGGCTGATCCTGAGTAGATACTCGTAGAGATCGGATACTTGCACGGTTAAGAAAGAATCTACTCTCTTTTAGATCTAGATTCGAAGAAAGAAATTATGAAATAGATATGTGATTCGATCACATATTTAATTTCAGCATAAAATTCAGCATATTTTTAATTTCAGTATATGAAGTAGATCCTTATGTTCTTTATTTTATGCATACATGATTTAGATTAAAAAATATTTTAATCTTTTATTTTGCTGTATTATTTAGGAAATTTTTTTTTTGAAATACATATGTATGTCCCGACACGAAATTCCAATACTTTTAATGTCACTAGACATGGTTTCATAATATTGATTTGTTTATTTTTTCCTATTGAGAGAATTTTTTTGATACTTTTAATGTCACGGGACATGGTCTCTTCATATTGATTTGTTCATTCTTTTTATTGAGAGAATTTTGTTCATGCTTCTTTCTTTCTTTTTTTGATGATAAATATTTTTTGTTGAGCAGGTATTAGCTATTGTTTGTATGTTGAGCATGTTCTTTGATCGGATTGCTATGGATGACAAGTATGTTTAGTTTGTATATTTATTTACTTTATTTTGGATATTTGTTTGGTGTTGGTGATGGTGGGATTTTGTAATCTACGTTATAGGTTTAGTTTATAAAGATCAAATTTTGTTCATTTTGGATGCTTTATTTTGATTTCTTCTATGCATAATAGTTTATTTTAGAAGAATTTAGAGAATTATCCGTGCTTCAAAAAAAAGGGATGAGAAAAATGAAGGGATCACTTGCTGAAATTCACTTTTGAGGAGGAATCTCACCTATAAGATTTGGTTGTTTGAATTAGAAGTTTTTAAGTTGAACTTGCTTTTAATAGAAAATCACTTTGGTCCCTAATTCTTCTACTATCAATCAAAAATTCTACTTCATCTAAAATTTTTTTATCTTATAGAAACTTTATATCTTCCAACTCCTCTATATTTAATAACTGCTATGATTCAAATTGACATACTTATGTGCTCCTTGAAACAGAGAAAGTGATATAATTCTGTAATTGTTTGCTGATCATATAAATTGATTATGAAATAAACGGAGAATGAGTATAGTGCTGATTCTTATTTATATACCATTTGGATCTTGATATAGCATCTAATGTTCAATACAATTCTAGCTTCTACTTATCACTATATTCTCACTTTTTTTTTGATGAATTGATTGAATCCTGTAGCATGGGTTATTTGCTGGTATAACTAAGAAAGTAGGGTTTTAAGCCGCCTTTTCTTTCCTTGATCGTCAACATAGCTATGTTTACAAAAATTATTGATCCATCCTTACATAATTGGGGATGGATTTGTATCCTAGTTCTAATAGGATCAACATTTTCAAAATAGATATGACTAATAGAAATAAGCTTGAAAAAAATTTTAAATCCTACAAAAAAAAAAAGATTTTGACCTTTATATTAACTTTACCTTCTATCGTTTCATCCAATTCCTCTTAGATTGGAAGCTACACTGAAGGTCAAATTTATCTTATTCAAAAAAAAAATTTTCAATTTGACCAGCTTGTTTTGAATCCTAATGAAGGAGTTTCGGCCCAATCACTAGGGCATCAACCCCTCAAAGGAGGATGTCATGTCATAGATCTCAAAAAATAGTCTAATTTTTTTTAAAAAAAATTATCTTAATTAAATATCATATGACTAAATTATGACCTTCAATAGTTGGGCATGGATTTGACTTTTTGATGTGATAAATCTTGCTCCTAGATCCTGTCCGATCTTTTTCATAATGGTCAAAGTGATTTATATCAAATTTGATAATTTTTTTGATATTTAAGTTATTTTTTTATTGATCTTATTCTTATTTTGATATAGGAATTGAATAGATGAATCTATTCGATCCTCAAATTTTTTTTTTTTTAATGAAAAGGAAGGGAGGTCCACCCGTACTATTAAAGTGATTTGATATTTACATGAAGGTTGTTTTACAAGGAGTTTCTGATGGGTTGTGGTCCATTGCCTTTTTTACATGAAAACAGGCATTACTAATTGAGTTCGGGAGATATCCTCAAATTGGTTCAAATCAAAAATTAATTCAATCTTCAAATTGGATTTATTGGTCAGGACTAATCTAGTAATAAGATTATACCTCATCAAGATGCAATTTAAATTTTTATATATAAAAAAAATAATATAATTTTAGATGCCCAAAATCCCAAACTCACATATTGCCCCATAGTTCTTCAGCTAGGGGTGCAATCAAGCCGAGTTGAGTGGATCGAGGCTCGAGCTCAACTTGATTTAAAATCTAAGACTCCCCAAAAGGATATTTTTTAAGAGTCCTAAGTCTTTTGGAAAGAAACCAAATCAGCGAATCCAAATACAAAACTCCCTCTTTTTTTTTTCAAGAAGAATCATCTCCTAGAACTCCCAACCTCACGCAATTTTATTTTTTACACGATCTCCCTTTCTAGACTTCCCCAAAATGTGGGATTTAGCCAACACTCCTCACTCTTTTGGGAAAAAAATCATGTTTGCGATTCACTTCCTCACAAAAACCATCACGCCCAACTCTTTTTCTCTCACTTTTTTTTCAAGAATAATCGGCTTTTAGAATCTGGACTCCTAAATTCCTTGCATGATTCTTTTTATAAATTTTTTTTCATGATCTCCTTCCCTTTCCAGGACTTCCAAAAAGGATATTTTTTAAGAGTCCATGCTCTTTTGGGAAGAAATCAAATCAATGAATCCAAAATCTAAAACTCCTGTATTTTTTTTTCAAGAAGAATCGCCCACCAGAACTCCCACCCTCACACAATTTTGTTTTTTACGTGATCTCCCTCTCTAAACTTCCCCAAAAAGTAGGATTTTCCCTCGATACTTCTCACTCTTTTGGGAAAAAAATGATATTTGCAATTCACTTTCTCACAAAAACCATCACGACCAACTCTCTTTCCCACTAAAATGCCCACCCTCCCATTTCTCTTTCTTCCCAAAATCAGTGATCGCTTCCAACATCCACCGTTGGCACTTTGTTTAGATCAACTCAATTTTGTGATTTCTTCCAGGCATCCACTTCTAAGTATTTATCCTTAAAATTTTCTCCTCTTTGTAGCCTAGGTACACTCTTTATGCCCAGATTCTAATTTTTTTTGTCCCTGAATTTCTTTTTAAATTTTTATTCTTTATCATTTATTGTAATGCAATAGTTGATTGTTGATATTGATGATTATTTCTTGTTAAGTAGGGCCAAAAATTAATGAATCTAAAATTTGTCACAAAAATTATAGACTAACAAAACTTTTCATAACGTAATGATCTACGGTACAAATGAATTTTTTTTACATGCAGTAAACATGCCGATTAATAAGACTTGGATGCAGCTACGGGATAGAAGGCATCTTGATTATGAGAATGGAGTCAACGAATTTTTAGATTTTGCATTTAGTAGACTAGGTGTGGAACAATACATTAGGTGTCCATGTCTTAAATGCAATAATATTTTTCTCAAGAAAAGATCAGAAGTGAGAGTTGACTTGTTCGAAAATGGCATAGTAAGGGGTTACACACGATAGTACTATCATGGAGAGGATATCAGTGAGTCAGATGGTGAGAGCGATGCTGATGACAAAAGTGAAACCAATTTTGATCAAGAAGGCCTCAACATGATATGTTTAGCTTGGTATAAGATATATATAATATTCGAAATATAAATTTTATGGAGAATTGCCTCCCAAGGGATAATATCCAAAACCTAGATTCTATTGTTGGAGAACAATCTAATAATGATGATCATGAGGAACCAAATTTAGAAGCTAAAAACTATTATAAATTAATGGAGGAATATGAGCATCTAATACATCCACGTCCTAAATTTTCAAAGTTAGAATTCATGGTTAGATTATTGAACTTGAAGTGTCACCATGGGTGGAGTGATGCATCTTTCACCTTCTTACTTAAACTTTTGTTAGAGGTATTTTCTAATTTAAAAATGCCATCTTCATATTATAAAGCTAAGAAGACCATTAAGGATTTGGGACTTGATTATGAGAAGATAGATGCACGAAAAAATGACTGTATTCTCTATTGGAATAATATGCTCAAGCTCTAAAATATCCAACCTATAAACTTTCTAGGTGGGCATTCAAGGGTGATGGAAATGAAGATGAAGCATCGACATCTAGAAAGCATAAGAATATTCTTCACAAGGTATTATTTACTTTCCATTGATACCTTGCTTGAAAAAATTTTAAATGCATTCAAAAACAGCTTTGGCTATGAGGTAGCATAAGGAAATCAAGAAAGATGATGGATTATTGAGACACCCAGTCGACTCTATGGCTTGAGAAAAATTGATGAACAATATCCTATATTTTCCTTGGATCCTTGTAATGTCTGGCTTGGGCTTGCATCTGGTTTTAATCCATTTGAAATATAAGTAGCTCTTATAATGCATGGCCTATTATACTTATTCCATATAATTTACCATCATGGATGTGCATGAAATGCCCTTACTTCATGATGTTCTATCCTGATCCTAAAGCTCCTAAAAATGATACAAATGTATTTTTACAACTTTTAATAGATGAATTAATACATCTATAGGAAAATGGAATGGAAACATATGATGCCTCTAAAAGCAAAATTTTCAGCTATGTGCTCCGATACTGTGGATCATTAATGATTTTTCTGTTTATGCCAATTTATTAAGATGGAGCAGTAAAAGGGCATTAGCTTATCCCTACTATCATAAGGATACTAAAGCTATTTATTTGAAGCATTCAAAGAATGGTTACATTGATTTTTGACAAAAAGAAAAGAAGCCCATAACTGAACAGTTGTTTAGGGAAGATGTACTTGATCAGTTGAGTGGATTTAGGTAAGTGACATTTGGTAAGGCCACAAAGAAAAGAAAACAAGGAGAGCCTAAATTAGCTCACAATTAGAAGAAAAAGAGCTTTTTTTTTTTTTACTTTGCTTAATTAGAAAACCCTTCTAATACGCTATAATTTAGATGTAATACACATTGAGAAGAATGCTTATAAAAATATCATTGGAACATTATTGGATATTGAAGGGAAGACAATGGATAATTTAAAGGCATGTCTTTATTTAAAGAATATGAATATGCAACGAGATCTTTGGCCTAACTAGGATGAGAATGGTGTTGTGAAAAGTATTCCTGCTGCATGCTATACACTGTTTAAAGATAAAAAGTTGAAATTTTATCATAGTTTAATTGATTTAAAGATTTCTAATGGATACTTCTCAAACATCTCTCGGTATGTAAATCTTATAGGCTGCAAGATCATAAATATGAAAACACATGATTGTTGTGTTATCTTACATAGACATCTCCCTCTTGCTATATGTGGGATATTATCTAAAGAAGTGTATAGAGCCTTAATTGAGTTCAGCGCATACGTTAAGGAGCTATTTTTAAGATTTTGAATTTGGATGACTTGGAATGTCTTGAACAGTAAATTGCTTTAACATTTTGTAAGATGGAGAAGATATTTCCTTCTGTATTTTTTGATATCATGGTGCACTTGGCCGTTCACTTAGCAACAGAGGCTAAAATTGCTGGACCAATGCAATATCGATGGATATATCCCATTTAAAGGTAAGATTTAATTTTATCTCTTTATATGATTAAATTCTTTTCTCATCTTGAATACTAGATTAAACTTATAATCTATAGGTATTTACGGATATTTAAGTCATATGTTCGAAACAAAGCATATTGGAAGGTTCAATAGCCGCAGGCTACATCACACAAGTGTCAAAATTTTTATTCTAACTACGTGCATGGTATGAAGACAAGACTTAATTAAGTCGGAAAGAATTATGAAGGTCCACATGAATCATACTCGGCTTACATATTTTTGCAAAAAATGGTTGTTATTTAAACACATCAATAAAACAAGTCTTCTTAAGCCATGAAGAATGGGTGCAAGGTTGTGTGTATGTATTGAAAAACTGTGAAGAAGCACTGCCATTTATAAAGTTTAAGATTTAATTTATATTTTATAATTTTAAATGTCATGTGCTTATTTAGCAACCAATTAGATTTATAAATAATAAAATAATTTCTCTACAACGAACATAGTTGAGATTAAGAAAGAAAGCATAGTTAATGTCATCAGAAGACATGAGGAACAATTTCCTGAATGGTTTGAAGTACAAGTATCAACTATTATTCTAGATAAAATTTTATTTTTTATATCAAATTTTTGTTATCCTATGTGATTGGCATCATAGGTCACAAGATTGCATAATCAAAAGAGTGCATGTGTCAAGATCGTATGATCAAAAGGGTGCACGTGTTAGTGATGGCCTTCTATACGTGGCTCAAGGTCCTCCAAAATAGATCAATTGATATACAGGTCTTGCTATCAATGGTTTTAGATTTCACATAAAAATCCATAAAGATCAATTGAAAACTCAAAATAGTAGAGTACTAGCAAAGGGACATGAATTAATATGCTCTAAAGAATTTATGGTGTTTCAAATGACATTATTGAACTACCTATAAAGGAGGAAACAAAGTTGTTGTATTCAAATATCATTGGTGGGATGTGTATCGTGATAGAGGATATAAAGAGGATAAATATGGGTGTATTACTATTAATACCAAATATTTCTTAAACACAAATGAGCCATATATACTAGCATACCAGGCAGAATAAATATACTATGCAAAAGATAATAAGGATCCTAATTAGCTTGTTGTAGTAAAAATAAGGCCTCATGATTTATATAATATATGCGAACTAATTGAAAAGCTATTCATGAAGCTAGTCAAATCAGTGATGAGGAAGCAATCCAAGAGAATGAGACAATTAGCCTGGTACATCCAACAGTAGCAATAGGTGATGATAGTGATAATGAAATTATATTGACAAAGAGTGATATTAGACCATATATGTTGATTCGAACTTTGTAAATGATGATAGAGTGGCTGATGATGGGGATGATAATACTAATGTCTGAAGCATTCATGATATCTATGTTAATTAATAATTTGGTAAGTTGAATTTTTTGTGCTTATTGAAATATGTTGTTGATTGTCATGCTAATATATATTCTTGTGTTTATTTAATTTGATATTTTCAGCAAAAGTTTATACCTTTCTATTGTATCTAAAATCGTTGACAAAAATATACTTTTCAAGATATATGGCCGGAGTTCTTAGAGAAAATAGATCATATGAGGAGAATATTCAAGTTAGCAAGGTGGATACTCTACATTCTGTAAGATCGATGCTTCCTCGTAGGTGACACAGCAGTTAGTAATGCAGATAACTGGTACATATGTTATTTTATCTACATAGCGATCTAAAAAAAGAGTATATATAATATAATATTTGATTTTTTTATTAAAAAATTAAATTAATAATTTTATACATTAGAAAATTTTATTTCATGTTTAATTTTGCTTTCTTTTCAGTTATTTCTTCATCATCCAAAAAAAGAGCTATGCGTGGGTGTACTCATAACTTTCCCTTGCAAAGAGACTAAAAGAAAAGAAAAAATTGAACATAATAATTTCTCCAACCCTTAGAAGAGTTGTAAGCAACAATTGTCAATTCTTTATCATGGATGTAGGAGTTAGATGCAGATCTCATGCACCCTTGAAATATTATACTTGGAAGCAAATACCTCAAATCTATAAGGATAGGATGTGGAATGAGATTAGGGTATGATCCGAATAATTAATCATTATTTGGGATTTTGTAAGCAGATCATTTATGTGTATATTTTATATTAGCAAAAGTTCAATATTCCCGACGAGTGCAAGAAAGAGATACTATGCCAATTTAGTTCTGCTTATGTGCAATGGAGGTACAACTTACATAAGATATACCTAGAGAGTGGCGACACTTATGAAGAGAGAATACAAAACAAACCTAATGGTGTGATTGAAGATGAGTGGAAAATGTTAATGAAATATTGAAAATCAAATGACTTTAAAGTAAGAAATTACCATATACTATTGGATCTCTTTTGCTTTTATGTAAACTATTTTTTTTAATTGGTTCTTTTTATGTCCTTTAATCTTGTTAGAAAGTCTCCATCAAGAATAAGCAGAATAGGACCAAGTAAAGTGCAGCTCATGAGACTGGCACAAAATCATTCGCTCAGGTCAAGACTGAAATAGTATGAAATTTACTCTGAGTATAATAATTAACTATTTTTTCTCATAGAAATGGTAACACATTCTACTAATTTATTTTATAATAATAGACCAAAGATGGGATGCCACCTGATACAATAGAATTTTGGAAGGCAACTCATTAAAGGCTTGATGGGCCTTGGGTTGATCAACGAACTGAAAATATCATGGTAATTACTATTCTTTTAAAATAATTATAAAGAATATGATCATTTATAAAGAAAATTGCTGAATGCTAATATATTTAATTTATTTATCATATATCATGAAATATAGACCCAATTATAGGAGATAGCAGAAATCCAACAAAAAGAGGATGGGTTCTCCTTTGACTTTGGCGGAGCACATGGTCCATGTTTTTGATCCACAATTTAGATATCAGCATGGACGTGGATAGGATCCTAAGCCTAACCATAACATTTTTAAACAAAATAAAGAATTTCAGGAAGTCAAGGAACATATAGTGGAGTTGGAGAAATGAGTGGCATAATTGAAAACACAAGGAGAGCAACAAAAAAATTGAGACTCAGAAAAGAGAGGCATGTATTTAGCAACAGATAAATTATAATGTAGATGGTCAAGTTGATGTGAAGATATCTATCTTTTTTGAGCATTTATAATTTGCAAGCTATTCTTCACCATCCACAACGAATGGCATGTCTTGCGAATGTAAGTTTCAAAAAATAAATAAATTATTTTTGCTATTAGATTGGTGATTTTTTTAAAAATTTCTTTATAGACAATTTGTTATCATCTTATTTGTCAATTAAGTTCTATTTATTTTATATTTTTTATTCAATCCTTGATACAAGATTATAATGCATGATCGAGCTAGCATAGAATATTCAATGATATATATATATTTTTAGCTATGTTTAGTTTAGTTTCATGACTCTTGTACTCAAAAATAAATATATTATTTTAAAATTTTCTAATTTTAGTTATAGACATTTAGAGTATTTCTTGAATGTTTTTTGTTATGAATGGATGAAAATATTTTCTTTTAGAAACCTTGATAGTTTAATATGGATTCTTCTATTTTAATTATATTTTACTTGTTTGTTATGATGTTGAGTTCATATTTATACTTAGTTCTATTGTGACGTATAGATGATGCTTTTATATTTTATCACTATATTATGAATCATAATTAAATTTAAAAAAATAATGATGAATCATAGTTGTCACTATCAATAATCTTCTTATACCTCATTAATAAAAAAGAAAGTAGATTTTTAATGACCATTAATAATTTATCACAAAAAAATGAGTGACAAAGGTGAATCATCATTAAAAAAAAAATTGATCATTAATTCTTTATCAAATCATTCATTTAAGATTATTTGCTAATTATTTTTTAATCTTTTATCACCAAAAATGTTATCATTAAAGTTTAACTTTAGTTACAATTTATCTTTCATCATTAGTCATATAAGTTTTTTATAATGATCAAAAAGTCATCGCAAAAGAATATTTTTAGTGACGAAAATTAATCCTCATAAAAGATCATTATTGCTCACTAACACTTTATCACCTCATCATTTTTGGATTATTTACCAACAAATTCTTAAACTTTTGTTACTAAAAAAAGTCTTCGCAAATGGGCATCATTAATGACCATTTCCAGTATTCATCACTAATTATGATAATGTTTCGTGACCAACAAAATAGTCACAAAAGAAACCTTTTAGTGTGACTTTTACTCCTCATTAAAGCTTATCTTTTATCGTTAATTCTTTTTTATGTCGTCATCTTTGAGGTCTTTAATGATAATTTTTAAATCTTTTATCATAAATAAAATTATCACTAATATTCTCTTTAATGATGATTTATGTTGCATCATTCAATGCAATAATTTTCTTTTACGAAATTACATTTTGATCAATACAACTTTTAGCCATGGGACTTTTAGCAACCACTAGTGAATTATTATTGATCACTCAAAATATTTAGTGATGAAAGAAAAGTATTTTGTGACCAATGTTTTCATCAATAAAAAGCTAAATTTTAGTAGTGAATGCTTCTTTTTTATAAAATTAGAGGTAAGCTAAATGCCCAGTCTCTAGACAGCCTACAAATAGCTTGAGATATCCAAATACACATGATCCCTCTCTCTCTACATAAAAATTGTTGGATGGTCCAGTGTGAGTTGATGCAATTAGATTTTAAATTGACATTCTTTTTTTTTTTATTGATACAAAATTTTAGAATACAATAACTACATTAAAGGACAATTCAAAAATATCTTCTATGCGACACATGTCAGATTAACTCATAGAAGATTAGTAGGAGAGGCATAGGGAAGATGAATAAAAGCAATCCAAAAGTACCTGCATGTGTAACACGTGTCCAAGTAATCTACAGAGAGTTGGTAGGGAGGATCGGAGGGAAGATCAGTGTCCATATCTCATATTAATGTGATGTGCCGTCTTTCTCATTTGATCTCCTATTCGAGAAAGGATTTAAGCCACAAACAAAAGATTAAAAAAAAAATAAAAGTGTATACCTGGATTATACATGGATGAATAGAAAAAATATATATTTTGATTGCCCTTGGATTGAGATCTCGAAGGCACGATTGCTGTAAGAAGAAAGAAGCAAATAGAAAAAAAAAAATTGTCGAATTTGAAATGGTCAGATCAGAATGAACCACGTGGGAAGGGATGGCACTTTGTCTCTCCATAATTTTTGCACATATCTATCCATGATCCTTCCTACAATCTTTTTTTGTACCAGTTATGGAACATATGATGGAAAAAAGGACAGCAGACTGAATTTGACCCTTGAACCTGTTGCTTGAACCTGTTGCTGGGTTGCAATAAGGACATCCAAGTTGCATCCAAAACTCTACTTTGCGCCATAGTCGGATTAGTATATCCTTCTCTTTATTTATATATTTTTTATTATTTTTTTTTGATTTTTGGTGCGTGCAAGGATCGTTATGAGAGGTCGCTATCAGAATAGCATCCTTTCACTTTTCATGCAACGAGAGATACTATATAATTATTTTTTTTATTGACGCTGGACATGTGCGAGCCGAGGGTATGAGGGTTGCTACCGAGCTTCTACGAGGGTATGAGGGTTGCTACCGAGCTTCTACGTTAAAGAGATGTTTGCCTTATATGATCCTTCAATGGACTAAATATATGGAAAGCAAAGTAAAAAAGAAAAAAAAATCTCCACATGATTAGAAAAAAAAAAAAATCTAAAAAACAAAGAAACTCTTCATTTTTTTTCCCTCTTTTTCTCTTTCTTCTTTTCTCTTAAGCAAAATCTATCGAAAATCGAGGAAAAAAAAAAAGTAAAGGGATCTTGCAGGTAGAACAGAGAAAAATTTTTCTTTGGAATGATTTTTTATTTTTCATACAAGTATCCACAAAAGAGGAAAAAAAAGAAAAAAAATATTTTTAAACAGTTGAAATAAATTATTATGTAGAGATTTTTTTTGGTGAAATTTATGGAATAATGGATAAAAAAAGAAATAAGTAGAATAGAAGGAAAAAATTGTAGAGAAGATTTATTTTCTTTCTTTATCTCCAAAAATGATCTGAAATTTATAAAAAAATTTGAACATGTCACAGTTGGATTTTATTTTTTATTATTTTTTTATACTATGTTTCTTCTCCAAACCAAAGGATCCGAAAAACATTGAAAGGAAGAGAGAGAAAATAATTGAAAAATAAAATGAGGACAATGAGATCATGCTCTTAAAATTTTTATTTGTTTTGATATGTTAAGAAAGAAACTGAGGAAAAATAGATGAACAATGGATGGAAAATAGTTGGAAAAAAGAAAAAAAATATGAATGTATTATATTTTTTCCCTTTTCTCTGTTCAATTTTTTTTTTTTTGCATCTCACGAATTGTCAGAAAATAAGTAGGAAAAATCCTAAGAAGATTATTTGTTGAAAGAAGTTTTGAAGCAAAAAAATCAACAGATAAAGGGAGATTTGCTTTTTTTTTTGTTGCCAAATTTTGAGTAAACGAGGGCCAAATTTGGGGAGAAGGAAAACATGCAAGCTGCTTCTATGCCTTACCATTTCTTGGTCGGATTCGGGAAGATGGACCACGAATGTTGAGATCTTGGCCATTTCAAGTCGCTCGGTCACCAGATCGTGGTCTTTCTCTCGATCACGAGAAAAAAAAAATCCGATTTCTTGATCAGATTCGGTCTTCAGATCTATCGTCTCCCTATTGATCTTCAGAAAAAAAAAAAAAAAAAAAAAATGCTCGCTCTCCAGAAGAAGAAAAAAAAAAGTCTCGCGTTTTGGATGGGAAATAAAAAATTAATTTCATTTTTTGTAGGGTTTTGGATGAGAAATAAAAAAATAATTTACTTATCTGCAGGGTTTTGGATGGGATGCACGTGTCCCTATATTTTTTTCATGCTATATGGTATAGAAATATTTGGTTGGAGAATATTTTAAGTTTTCAAACTTAATAGGGTGGTTGTAAAGTCGCCAAGGCTCCTTTATTGTAGTGAAGAACGGATATTCCAATTCTGCCTTTGAGTATTATAACACCACATTATTCATAAATTCGTAACTCTGTGGCTATGAAGAGGGCACAATTAAAAATAGTCCAACTCTTTGTTTCGATATTACGTGAGTGTATTTATTATTTAAGCTTCAACTTTATCACCCATTATGCGTGTGTATATATATATTTTAAATTAATATTTTTTTATATTATTAATAATATATTAGACATATTTTGATGTATGTTGTTTATTTACTTACTTATTATTTCAGATTTTATTAAAATCAAATTTGGAAGAGAGAAAAATATAATTTAGATTTCCTCATGTTAAGGTTTTAAAAAAAATTCTTAAATTACTATTATTTTTTCTCTAATTTTTTTAGATTTTTCAATTACTGCGGCCCAGTTACAACAGTCCAACCTATTGGGAGCAAAGTTGATAAAAAAAATTGTAAGTATTTATTTTATTGATAAGATTTATTATTTTTTATTTTTGATCAATATATGCAATTTTAAAAATTTAATTACCTCTTTTTTTTAAGTTGAATTTTAATTCTTTGTTCCCATCTTTCTTTTATTTTTTGTATAAAAAAATTACTCATTGATAAATTTTATATTATGAATTATTTTGTTTGATATTTGATTCGAAATTTTATTTTGATTGTAAATATGGATATTATTAAAATATCACAAAAATTAATGTTAGAAGATATTATTAGTAAGCTAGTACTTTCGGGTCCTATTATGGTGCCAAATTAAGGGACGGCATCTTTTTTAGATCTTTTATGGATGTTGTTCTAGATGAGCAGGATGAAGTATCTTAGGTAGCTAGGATTTGAGGGCGCTCCAATGTTGATGAGCTTACATCAGAAGAAGAAGCTACATTGGTTGCTATAAAAAAATTAAAGCAAAAATTTAAATTTAAATCGAGATTTTAATTTTACTAATAAGAGTATTTTAAATATCTATATCTAAAACATATAACGAGCATGCAAATCTTGAAATTGATCTCAGTCAATCGAAGTGGGAATAAAGTATTGTTGAGAAGCCACAATACATTTATGGTTGAATTTGATGAGCTTAAAAAGGAATTGACTAAGTATAAAAAATGTTCCGTGCTGATGGTGAATCATCCATAGGAGAAAATTAAGGTTCAAGATGTCTGTTTATTCCTTTTTTGGTGTGTAGCTTATATATATTTTTGGTATTACCTAACCTTACTAGATTAACATATGCTGTCAAGCATAGTTTTCTTTCATCTTATATATGTATATAGATGTGTGGGCATATCTTTGTTTGTATATCTGTATGGTGAAAAAGTTGTAATAAAAATCCAACTTACTTGATGTAGAAAGGCGATCCTGTAATAGAGTTTGCTAAATCACTACAAGAAATAAGGATTTACCAGCATTTTTTTACTAGCGGATATAGAAAACCGTTGGTAACTTTAGGTAGCATTTTCTTAAACCGCTGGAAAAAAAATTATTTTTCCCAGGGATCAGGTAAAACTACTGGAAATAATCTTATTTTTCTCAGTAGTCCGGTCAAAATATCTTTGTGTGTATGTCCAATGTTGCTCTGTTTTTGAGAAACTTTTAAATATAGCTTCTCTTATTTGCTCAAATCGATAGAATGATCTTCATTGAAACATTAGATCCTTGGTAATAACCAGCTGAACTTTCTAAATGGTCTCCATGCTTCCTAGAGAGTTATTTTTTGAGAGGAAAGATTTGGTGGATAGCATGAATTATCAATTTTTTGGTAATATCCAGTTGAACTTTCTAAATGGTGTGCACGTAAATGGTATACACGTATCCTAGATTTTTTTTTTGGGAGAAGAAAATTTTAGTAGCTATCATGAATTATCAATTTTTTCAGGAGAAAATCTTGCAAAATGATGAATGTGGTCATAATCATGCATATATGATGGGTAAATTTTAGGAGGAAATGTTGCATATATAATGAATGAGGTTTTGATGTTGCATATATGATGGATGAAGTTATATGTTTGATTTTAAAAATAATGTCCTACTGGATTGGTTTACCAACTTTGTACATGATACTATAATAGTGTGAGATTCTGCTTTGCAAGAAAAGTTGCAATACTAATTCCATATTTAGCTTATTATAGTAAATTAATACCGTAAAGAAAAGTGACTAACTAGAAGGTTCACTGCCTTCATAAAGAAGGGTGCATGCCCTAATATATATGTGGAATATAGCAATTCTATATTCAGTTTTATGCAGTTCTATGAGACTAGACTCAAAAGTATTTAAAAGGGATATTCAAGACATAATGCAATTTCTGCAGTTTATGCGATTCTATGCTTATTAGACATAATGCAAAAGCGGCCTCCAGCTATCACAATCAAAATTTTCCATAGTGCCATCCAACAGAGATTTTTTTCATTAGAGAAATATGATGATGAACAAATATACTTCAGGATAAGATTTAGTGATCTCATCTATATCTCAACAAAATACAACATCCAAGGATTGGAACTCAATCATGTTGTGTACTGTATACATTCATAAATAAATACAAGCATATGGGAACAACCACAATAAAAATGATAAAATGATAAATAAATAAAAGAGTAGCAAAGAAAGCCTCCATTAAAAGAGTAGCAAAGAAACGCGCAAAACTATACCGTCTCTAAATGGGGCAGGTTATGAATGACTTGAATTAGTTAAGTAGTTAACCGATGCCAAGTCATCATAAGCAAATAATTGTGCCAGCATGCAGGCCAAAGTTTTGTTTAAAAACTATTAGCATCATATATACAGATTAAACTTTTAAATGAAACATAAGAGTCTTTGTTAGAAATCACAAATACTTTGCATTTATAGACAACTATATTTCTCTCCAGCTGAAAAACAACCGAATTACTAATTCTATCTCATAATACACACCTACTTGAAATGGAAGATGAGTCACATGCACATCGCACATGCACAAGGCAGACATGGACATGCACAGAGAGAAACATGCCCAACTAAATAAATAAGAAACTTGAGAATATTTAACAAAATTAAGAGGCAATCAGTTTTTTTTTTAAAAAAAAATGAAACAAAGCATAGAAGTTTCTCTTAACATCATTTTTATTAATATATATTCATCTTTATCCTTTTCTTTAGAAAGATGATTTGAGATAACAATAGCAAGCATATGATATGGTCTCTTAGACATCATTTTTTGACTATGGCACACTTTCCTTTATTTTCTCCCAAGTACATACATTTCTTAACATTCTTCAAATTTTCATAGATTTTCATAAAAATATCTAGGATATATATCTATGCATACAAAATGACTAAATCATGAAACCTATATAGGATAAGTTATTGCTGACAGATGAAGTGCGGTGGAAGACACCAATGTACTAAAATTGCACGTAGTAGATATATGTATCACTCTGTATATGTATCTGTATATATCTGCCATGCTGATATATATTTATGCGTATTACCTATAAAAGGTATGTCTTTGCCCATGTGTCTACCATATTTAAAGCTGCATGCATGCATATTTGCACGTATATACACACACACGTACATATATATTGACTGATTTGGGAGAAGGTGCTGCTTTTTCTTCCCAGATTTGACTGGAGAAAAGTTGGAACCCGAGGCAATTTTTTTCACGGTTCTTTATGAAAACAGAACTTGGAGGCATTCTAGATAAACCAGCCATATACTGTATTAACCGGCAGCAGTGAAACAGGGCTGGTTTGATTTTAACATGGAACAATTATTTGCTTTCCTTCAATTTCCTTCCAGGGAATGAAATGAGCTAAAATTAAAAATAAATAAAAGATTCCATCCATTGTCGTGGTGCCCAAAAAGTAGTGAGTAGCTTGAACTTGGGGAATTGCTGCACCAAGTGGTTCTTTCAGCTCAGAAATATAATTCTTTCGTTCATTCGCACCAAAAAAAAAGGTCCTTTTGGACAGAAATCCATTCTTCCCATATTTAATTCATCTTCTTCGCCTTCCATTCTAGTATACGTACCATAAACTTATCCATATTCTTATATCTACATATATCTACACAGACGTATATCTATCTGTACATGTATGTGCTTGAATATATGCATCTATTCCGTATATGTCTTATGCACACGTGTATCCATGCATATATGATTTGTTATTTATCTATGTGTATTATTATATATATATATAAACTGTTTTTTGTATATATCCATAAGATGATCTTTCTTTTTTTTTTTTTTTTTTGTTCTTTGATTATGGTATCATAAAAAATGATAGATATTTTTTCTTTTTTTTTTTTTTATTTCTAAGGTCAAGATTGAGGATCAAAATTTTTCACCATTAGGAAGCTGAGCTTTTTTTGTTTTAGAAGCCTAGCTATGCCATAATCAGTTCATGATTTTATGAGTTTATGTGGAGGGAACTAATTTTGCTCAATTTGATTGTTTTGTCAGTTCATGAATTTGTCTTTTGATTCATATTATTAATTATGCAGATATTCTATATAATATGTGTATTGTGCATCTATACATATTCATATCTACGTCCGTGTGCATCTCAATATGTATGAATGAAATAAATTTTTATAAAAAAAAAAAACCTTTGCTTCTATGCAACAACATTATCACCTATTTTTTTTACCATACCTTCAATCCATTTTTTCTCTGTACACTTTTTTTTTTTTTTCTTTTCATTGATACTGGTTCCGTTTATTTGGTGGGACAGGATGGATTCTATAGGAGTGGCTAGGCAAAATAGGAGGAAAAGAAGGAACATTATTTCTACATGAAGATTTCTAAAATTAAATAAAAAAAAGATTGTTCATGTAGCATGGTCACAAGGGAAAAAAATGTTAATATTACTTTGGATTCGGTTGCTGATAATGAAGAAAGTATGAAAGATGTTGTATGCAGAAAAGAGAAAGCCAATTTAAATAAACAAGAATTCTTTGTCGTTAAAAGTAGCTTTATACCATTTGTGGTTGATACCGATAATTTTAGAAAAATAGTTTCAGATGAAAATATTTTTACAACCAATATTGATCATATTTTCTCGGAAGAAGAACTCACACCTACAACAAACAAAGGTATACATCATCTTTTTTTAAAAAATATTTAATTTATTTAATTTGCACAATTAGCTGATGCCTGAATTTTTTTTAAAAACAAAAATAGTTCAAGAGGTTACAATTGATCGACAATCTTTTGCTTTATAAAAATTAGATAAGGTTTCATTCGAAAAAAAATAGGTTCTTTTTTATGTACACAATTGTGCAATATTTATTTTTTTGTAGTGGTTAGATATTTATTAAAAAAAGAGATTGTTGTTTCTTCTTCTATCTATAAGAAATTTTAGAGACTATCAATTTTGGATTATCCGAATATAAAACAAGTATTGTGGCACCATATTCTGATATAAAGAATCTATTAAAAAATATGTGGTATGTGGTGCTTACTTTTATTTTATATTGTCATAAAGAAAGATTGCTCTACCGTTGCTCACACAAACTCCAATTTTTTTGAATAACTTATTAGATTATGGTGGTGGAATAAGAGCTTCAAAATTTGGAGAAAATATTAGAGTGTATAACTCATGTTTGCATTTACATTAATAGGTGCAAAAATTGATACTGAAGTAAATGCTATGCCAGATCTTTATGTGTTTAGAATCAATGGTCAAAACATCATAGAATAGATTTTTTATTACCTATTGATGGAGAAGTATCTAAATATGCTCAATTATACATATAATACTGAAAATGAAGTCAATAATAGAATAAGAGCATTACGTTCAGATGATGATTCATCAAGTATAGATTCAAAAATTATAGAAGGTTTAATAAATATTGGATCAAAAGAATCAAATTGTTAGAGCTTTCAGGATGACAAAGATCGATTCAAACGATCTGGTTCTTATCTTTCAGATTAAATTATTAGGACACGTCAGGAATAGCTTACAATATAATGCTCATCATGCTCTGAAATAGTAGATTGATTTTCATGATTTAGGTCAATCCATCGACACATGATATTATTGTTGAACATAAACCAGATGGACTGAAATGTATCAGTGATTTACACCCATATTTTATGGCATGCAATATCCAATATTATTTCATTTGGTGAAGATGATTTTAGAATTGATATTAAATATAACAAGATCTTTCGATCCAATTCCACTATCAGACAATGTGTACCTATGAGGAAATTTTATGCTTATAGATTGCAGTAGAGAATAAGTGAAGGTACAATATTAATAAGAGAAGGCTATTTATTTTAGCAGTATATAGTTGATGCTTTCTCATGTATCGAAGAAGAAAGACTTGATTACATTAGAAGAAATCAAAATGATCTGAGATCAGAAATTTATAAAGGTATCAAAGATGTGGTTGTAAAAGGTGATATGGATGAAAATGTAATTAGCAAAAGAATTATATTACCTTCAAGTTTCACTGAAAGTCCTAAATATATGATTCAAAATTATCAAGATGCATTAGCTATTTATAGATGATATGGACATCCTGACTTATTCATCATATTTACCTGCAATACTCAATGGCTAGAAATTTGCTTTGGACTAAGCTTAATACTAGTTCAAAAATATGAAGATAGATCAAATATCATCAGTAGAGTTTTTAAGTTGAAAATTGAAGAATTAATGCTTGATATCACAAAAAAAAAAATTTTGAAAAAATGATTGCGGGTATGATTTGAATTTTTTTACATTATTTTTTCTAAAAAATTTATAATAAACATAGTTTCATATATCTACTTATTTTCTCTTCATATGCAGTTTTATATACAATAGAGTTTTAAAAACGTGGTTTGCTGCATGTTTATATACTGCTTTGGTTGCACGGAAATTATAAATATCAACATCTTCAGATATAGACTATAATTTCTACAGAAATTCTTGATAAAGATGTCGATTCTGTAGGATATAAAACTATTTAGAAATTTATGATGTATGGTCCCTGTGGATTAGCAAATCCTAGATCTCCATGCATGGCGGATGTCATTATTCGAAATATTTTTTCAAAAAATTTCAGAATGAGACTGTTATTGATGAGAACGGATTTGCTACTTACAAAAGAAGAGATCATGGGCGCAGCATAATCACTGGCAATAATCTTATTTTCTCCTGCGGTCTGATCAAATTATTGAAAATAATTTTATTTTTTTCAATGGTCTGGTCAAACCGCTGGCAATAATTTTATTTTCTATGTTGGAAATAATTTATTAAAATAATTTTATTTTTTTTAATGATCTGATCAAGCCATCAGCAATAATCTTATTTTCTATGTTAGAAATAATTTTATTTTTTTTATTGATCTGATCAAACCGCTGGCAAAATTTTTTATTTTTCCCACTGATCTGGTCAAATTATTGAAAAAAATTTATTTTTATCTAAAAAATTTTACCAGCGATTCAAACCGCTGGGAAAGATCCTATATTTTATTCCGCGGGATTTTTTTTTCTCACCCCTTCCGGTTCCGGCCGAGGAATTTTTTTCCCTTCCCTTATTTTCCCTTCTACTTCCGTTTCTCCTCCCCAAATACCGATGAGCATCGCCGGTGCACCGTCACCGCGATCTATCTGACGGCCAAGAACATCATCGTCTTCCCCGCGGGGCAGTGGGTGCCCAAGATCGCCGTCGATGCCTACGTCGCCCCCAACATCGTCCTCGCCGGTCGGTCATCGTCTACGATGGCGCCTCCGTCTGGAACAAGATCACCTTCGGGTTCTGCTCCACAGGTCCCCCACATCCCCTGATCGGTCCTTTTTCTCTTGTTGTTTGAATTAAGGGGCTTAGATTGGATCTTTTCTATTTAAATGGGAATGATTCATCGAGTCTATGAAATCCCACAATAGATTTTTTTAGATGGAGAAATGATCCTTAGCAATAGACCAATAGATAGAACAAAATCTATCTATCCCCTGCTTCGGCCTCGGAACATTCTCCCCGGACGACACCTCGGCCTCCGGCGAGCTTGTCGTAGTTGGCAAGCGAGGCGATATTCGCCTATTTGGTTCGATTGGGGGCCGGGTTGGGCTTGGCCGGGGCTCTGCACAAAAAGTTTCCAAGCTGTCTAAGATTCTGAGTAAAGCTTTTAAGCATGGTTTTATTCACAAACATAGTGTAATGCACTAAAAATGATGGATCACCATAATGGAATAGGAAAAAAATGCAACTCTGTAACATTTGTTCACTAGCAAATGTATTCGGTCATTATAATATAAAACAGCACAATATCCAGCATAAAATTAGTCAGAATCCATTTTTTAGCCAAAACAGCCATCGACCATTTGCCCCACTCCTGTCAGTCCCTAACAGTTCTTTCCACAGATGGGTATATAAGATTACAACTGAAATATCAGCAATAAATTAACGACAGTCGAACACAAGCTTAACCATAGGTTGAAAAGAACTATGTTTAATCTGTACGAAGAGATGAAGTACAGGGCGAGGGCAAAAATATGAGCAGTCAGGCTATGAAATGGATGAAAACTTCAGCTGAAGATACAGTGGAAAAGCCAAATGATTGAACACACAAACCGGCAATACATCATGTTGGGACAAGTCGACCGACCTCCGACTCCGACTTTACATCGGCCATAAATACATTACGCCGACTCACAATCAACTGACCGATCGATAGTCACTACTATCAACCATCAACTAATAATTTGATTAACTCCGACCGAAAACCCTCGGCATATCAGAGTTACCAGTCGATGCATATTTGGATCTTCTACCGACTTATCTCTATCGACTTATCAGTATTACCGACATATAGTTGGCCTATCTGCTCAACATATCCTAACCATTATGAACGATTATCGACTATGTGTTATGGCCATTAATGGGAATAAACAGCCCACTAACTCCACGATTATGGTCTGATAATCTAGCACCATAAAAAGCGGAACCACGTCCTCGACGGTTACATCAGAATCATCTATAAAAGGGAGATAAACGAGCAGTACGGATAAGATAATTCTAGGCTAAGATTTTGTCACTCTCAATATTCTTATTAGCTGTTTACCAACCTCCTCTCTGACTTAAGTATCGGAGGATCTTCATCGACATAATTCGGTATGTGAGGACTTTATCTTGCAGGTGCTCTTCACCGGCGATAGACGACAGGAAGTTAGCTGCAATAGATTGGCGTGCCAGGAAGGGGACAACTACAGTCAACCATGTCGAAAAATAGAGCTCAGCATTCGATTGGATCGGTGAGACAGTCTTTCCATTGGGAAGATGTTTCTCCCCACCTCCGATGGCAGAGTCCAGTTCCTCATATCTTGTGGTTATCACAGATGTACAGATTGTTGCATTTATGCAGCAAATGAAAGTTTTGACGGAGGTAGTTCAAAGCCTCCAACAGCAGCAAACTTAGCAGCAGCCGCCGCCAGTGGAGCAATCGATGGCTCAGTCAATGTCATCTAGGTATAGCCCCATCCTCTATGGCGCTCACCCTCCTCATCTCGGAATACCGTCTCGACACTCTCACTGAGATGAACAACCAATTCTCGGCACTCTCATATGCCAACCACCATTCATGATGTTCTTCCTCTCCTTTTCATACACACAGTATCAAGAAGGAAAACGACTGTAGACGCCTTCTGCTTCTCCTTCTTCGAGCTCTTCAGGGGGTTCCACCCTGGAGTTTTTCATAATAGTGGCTTGACGACTATGAATGCAAGTTCTGAAAATTGATCGTCAGCTCGCTCAACTTCAGGTGGAAGGTCAGAAGTTTTCCAATGACTACAACTTTCACACTGCTCAGTCTCTCTCTCGACGTATCTTGGATGAACCAATTTCTTCTCGATTTAAGATGCCACGGATGGAGTCATACGATGACTCCACTGACCCGATGATCACTTAGAGAGCTATAAAGCTCTCATGATGATCAGGGGGCAACCGATGTTTTTATGCATTGGCTTCCCGATAACTTTTGGAAGGCTGCTCAAGCTTGATATTTTGGGCTTCAGTCGGGGAGCATTAACTCTTTTGAGTGACTTGAACATTTTTTCGTAGCCCACTTCAGCACAAGCCGAAGGCCGCCACAGACATCCGACAGTCTCTTCTCAATCAAGAAAGGTGAGACAGAGATATTGAGAGACTTTGCGGCTCATTTCAATACAGCCACACTTGAGATCAGGGATCTCAACGAAGACATGACTATATCGGCCATGAAAAAGGGTCTGAGAGATCTAGATTCACATATTCTCTAGATAAAACTTTCTTCCAGACCTATGCTGAACTTCTGGAGCGTGCGTACAAATATATTCATGTGGATGAAGCTGCTTTTGACTGACGCCAAATAGATAGAAAAGGTCAGAAGAAGAAGTAAAAAAAAGTAAAGCTTCGACTAAATCAATAGGCCGACAGTCAACAAGCGAGCTTCACCTCGATGATGAAATTCGAAGTCGAACAACTATGACAGTTATGACTCCTACACTCCTCTCATGCTCCTCGTGCTAGATTCTGATGGAGATTGAAGGAGAGGAGTACTTACGACACCCCCCACCAATGAAAGCACCATCGAGAAGTCGAGACATGAAGAAGTACTGTCGGTTCCATCGTGATCACGGTCACGATATCGAACAGTGCATCCAGCTTAGGATAAGATAGAGGCTCTGTTCGATGAGGCTACCTTGAGAAATTCCATGTGATCGCCCGACTCAACCTCCCATCGACCAACAACCTTAGCCGCAAAGGAGGAGACACTCAACAATCGATCAATGGTAGGAGTAATCAACATGATCTCTGGGTGATAGAAGAATTGGAGGATAACTTTCGAAGAAGAGTCGGCAAAAAATGATGACTCGATAATGTAATAACTTTTTGGAAGAAGATATTCGGAGAATTCAAACTCTCCATGATGATGCTGTCGTTGTCTGGCAATGATAGCTAATTATGATGTAAAAAAAATTATAGTGGATATTGAAAGCTCGACGGATGTATTGTTTTACTCAACTTTTCTCGAATGCGACTATCGACTGATCCACTTAGAAGAGTTTCTTGTCATTGATCAGTTTCACAGGAGATCAGTCACTGTGGAGGAAAAAATCACTCTCCCATTAACCGCAGAATTGAACCATAAAAGAGTACTGTTCTCGTGATATTCATGTTGTTTGAATTTTTTGGCTTATAATGCCATACTCGGACGATCTAGTCTGAATGCTCTGAGAGCAATAGTCTCAACTTATCACCTACTAATCTGATTTTCGATAAAAATAGAGTCGGAGAGATGCGTGGAGATCAATAACTTGTCCGACGCTGCTTCTTATTTTCACACAAAATAATCAATCCGAAGATTCTTTGTCCGTCGATAAATTGGACCAAAGAGAAAATGAAGAGAGGGGTGAACCAGCGAACAATTGATTTCCATCCTATTAAAAGAAGAAGATCCTAAGAAGACGGTCCAAATTGGATCGCAGCTGTCTGATCAGAGCGGCAGCAACTAATAAATTTACTCAAGACAAACGTCGATATTTTTGCTTGGTCGGCTACTGATATGTCAGGCATTCCTCCAGAAGTAATAACCCATGGCTCAACATTCATCCAAAGTTAAGCCGTGAGATAAAAGAAAAGATCTTTTGCTCCTGAAAGGTAAATGTCATCGACGAAGAAGTCACAAGCTCCTCGCAGCTGTTTCATCAGAGAAACTACCCATCTCGATTGGCTCACCAATATATGATGGTGAGAAAGGCCAATAAAAATGAAAATTGTATCGACTACAAATCTAAACGAAGCTTGTCCGAAGGATAGTTTTTCTTTGCCAAAGATTGATCAACTAGTTGATGCGACTTCGGGGCACCGACTCTTAAGCTTCATGGATGCCTTTAAGGCTACAATCAGATCGGATGGCATCTAAGATGAGGAGCACACAGCCTTCATAACCACAAAGGTATTTACTGTTATAAAGTAATGCCTTTCGGTTTAAAAATACTGGAGCCACATATCAACGGCTAGTCAATAAAATCTTCAAGACATGAATCAGACAAATATGAAAGTTTATGTGGACGATATGCTGGTGAAAAATCTCAAACTACTGACCATGTTCGGGACCTAAAAGAAGCCTTCAGCATACTTCGACGACATCAGATGAAGTGAACCCGACAAAGTGTGCATTCGGAGTAACTTTAAGAAATTTTTCGAATTTTTTTGTGTCCCAACGAGAAATCGAGGCCAATCTCAAAAAAATAAAGGCTATCATCAATATGAAGCATCCTAATTCAAGAAAGAGATACAGCAGCTCAATGGAAGGATCGTCGCATATCGATTTATATCAAATCGACAGAAAGATGCTTATCTTTCTTCAAGATCTTAGACAATCAAATGACTTCATATGACAGATGAGTATCGACAATCTTTCGAAGACCTAAAAAGATATTTGACATCTCCATTGCTGCTACAAAACTAAAGGTCGGAGAAACTTGTATCTCTACTTGATGACATTGATGGAAGCGGTTAGTTCGGTGCTTATCCAAGAGGATAAAATTAAATTCAATGATCAATCTACTACACTAGCAAGGTGCTTCACAATGCTGAAATGAGATATTCACGAGCGAGAAGATGATCTACGCTCTGATCATATCATCATAGCGACTTCGTCCATACTTGTAAGTAACTCTATTGTCATCTTGACAGATCAGCTTTGAAGAAATTTTACACCGACTAATACGTCGGGTCGAATGGCAAAGTGGGCAATAAAGCTCGGTGAATTTGATATACAATATCGCCACGTCCATTAATGAAGGCACAAGTTTTAGCCAACTTCGTCGCGAATGTACAATATCAGATAATAAACCTGAGGATGAAGCTAATGATAAAATAAAGCAAGCACAACTCTCGAACCGACTTAACGTCGGTATGGGTGCTACATATTGATGGAGTATCTAATGCACAAGCAGCAGAGCTGGTCTCATCCTCATCAATTTTAAGAGAGTTATAACGAATATGTCCTTTGATTCAATTTTAAAGCTTCGAATAATCAAGTCGAATATGAACACTCTTAGCTAGCTTAAAAATTATTAAGGAGCTTGATATCGACAATCTGAAGGTCTTCATCGACTCACAATTGATTGCTGGACAGGTTAAGGCGAGTTTGAAGCCGAGACCCATTATGATGAAATATCTTCAGAAGGTGAAAGATTTACCTCAGTCCTAAAATATTTTGAGATCTTTCATATCCCAAGTACAGAAAATGCTCGAGCGACACAATTTCGTTATTCGCAATATCTTTTTCAACTCACTGGTTGGACATTCATCGAATGTCTTGAACAGTCGAGTATTGATAAAGTCAAGGTACTACAAATTACTGATAAACCAAGGTGGATGGATCCGATCATTGGTATTTAACTGATGGAACTCTCCCTACGGATCTCTCAAAGCCAAACGATCAAATGGACGGCCTCTCAATATATTTTAATGAATGTCATTTATAAAAATGTCATTCTCTTTCCTTACGAAGTGCTTGGACCAACAGATGCCGACTATGACTCAGGGAGTCCATGAAGGGATTTGTGAAAATCATTTGGAGGTAAATATCTAACTTACAAGATCCTACGACAAGGATACTATTAGCCCACCATGAAGAAAATGCAGCTGAACTTGTTTGAGGTGTGAACCATGTCAGAGATATGCAAATATAAATACCAACTGGCAAGTCAGTTGACATCAATTGTTGCGTCATGGCCCTTCGCACAATGGATGATTGACATACTTGATCTTTTCCTTCCAACATCTGGTCAGAGGAAGTTCATAGTGGTTGCCATCGATTACTTCACCAAGTAGGTGGAAGCTAAACCTCTGGCACAAATCACTGAGAGCAAATGAAAGACTCATTCAAAAATCATTATATGCAGATTAGTTTACCACACACCATCATCACTGACAATGGACGCAATTCAATAATTAAATTTCAAAGAGTTCTGTACAAAATTTTATATTATGTACAAACTTACATCAGTCGGCCATCCATAATCCAACGAGAGATGGAGGTAACCAACCAAAGGATTCTGCATGGACTTAAAATCAGACTGAATGAAGTTAAAGACCTATGGGTGGAAGAACTATATCCGATCTTATGGCATACCGAACGACTCCTCGCATACCAACGGGAGAATCGTCATTCAATGTGGTTATGGAACAGAAGCGATGATCCACTTGAGATCGAATTACCATCAGTAAGGATAGAGCAATACAGTGAACCAAGCAACTCAGAATATTGGAGAGTCGATTTAGATTTACTTTTAGAAGTCCGACATGAGCTCAAGTTTCGATGGCAGTCTATCGACAAAGGGTAGCCCGGTATTAGTTAAGTCGAAGGTCTTCCATCCTGGAGATCTGATCCTAAGGAAAGCAAAAATCTCAAGACCTCTTACCAGAGAAAGTTATCTCTGAATGGAAAGGACCTTACAGGATCACCGAAATACTTAAATACATATCGGCTAGAAACTCTAAAGGGAGTAACCTTCCCTGAACATGGAATACTGATAACTTGAAAATGTATTATCAATAAAGTTGTCCGCATGTATATTATTCAGAATGAGACATTAAATTTCAAAATCATAAGTTTCAGTAAACTACAAAGTGGTGATAGACTGACAGATGGATGGTCAATTCCTATCGACTATATTTCAGTTTTTCACTGTAAAAACTAATGCATCGACTATATTTTGGTTTTCACTGTAAAAGCCAAAATACCGACTGTATCTCGGTATCGAACATATCTTGACTTTCTACTGTAAAAGCCGACCTTAGTCGAATGACTATTATGCCAACTTAGTCTTAACTAAGCAGAATGCTATATTAATATGATTAGATCGAATTAAATTATACCGACTTGACTACGATCGATTGAAGGATATTCGGCTTGCCATCAATTATCAAATATCCTAACGTACTAAACCGACTAAGGTTGGACAAAGGATATTAGTTTATTATCGCTTATCCTAATACTTAAGTAGTCAATGGATGTTCGATTAATGAATGAATCCTGTAATTACTATTAGATGTTCGACTTGTGATCTATATTCAGTAATTAAAAAATAATTCTACGACATTGTAGATATACAAAGAAAGAGAGTTTATACTTGAAAAAATTTTTCATTCATTCATTAAAAAGAAAGTTACAAAATTGAATCAAAGTTCGATTACAAAATTTTGTGAGTACAAAAAGAAAATAAAAAATTGCACTGATCATCAGTCGCTATCTCCATCTCTTTGCTCTGATGTATCATCGGGACTTGAACAATATTTGGTGCTATCGGTGCTCCATTTCGGTCGGTGTGGCTTCTTTAGCAGCTCCATCTTTTGGGACTGGAGGGATGATGCTGCTCAAGTCAAGATCTGGATACAACTTTCCGACGTATCTCGACCGTCCTCGTACCCAACGCAGTAAGAGGTGAACCCGTCTTCGAGGATCTCTTCTTTGAACTCTTCTGAATTCTTGAAGTTCTCGATGGCATGGTTCAGAGCCTCCCTTGCTGACTCTGCTTCTGCTCTCACCAGCTCTGCGTCAGCACTTGCGGAAGCGATTCATCATCGGCCAGTGCTAATCTTTTCAGGGTGGCCCGATGTCTTTCCATTCGGTTTCGAGTTCGTTGATGCACTCGTCCCTCTTCCTTCGAAGTTGATGGATAGAATGCTTCTTGCTCTTGATCCTCGACTCAAGAGACAAGATGTCTTGATGAGCCGACTCAAGTTCGGCTTAGAAGATTGAAGGTCGGCGGTCAGATGGGAGACTTCCTCCTAAAACTTCATCTCCCGCTCGATCGTCGATCGAAGTTGTTCAAGGGCAGCCGCCTTCTCAGCATTGGCGGCCGCCACTTTGCCCATCTATGTTCGACTGAAGTCAGCAACCTTTCGATAGCCGACTTTCAAGTCAACATGTCGTGTGCCAACTGCAAGCAGAAGATAAGTCGGATCAGATCGAAAAAAAAAGATGCGAAGAAAAACTTACCCCAAGTATCAACAGGTAGAAAGAAGAAAATATCTCGATGATGGTTCTGTTCTTTCTATTCTCCGATCAGCTGGGAGAAGATAGCTTCAATGAGTCACTTGGCTAATGCCGGATTGGTCAAAGCCGACTCATCCTCAAAACTCTGATGTCAAAATGAACAGTGTGACCCGTCGAAGATCCATCATCTGTGAAGTCGCCGGCGCCTTCCTCCGATCTTCTGTTGGCAGCCCTACGCTTGAAAATGTGGAGAAATCAGAGCTCGACTGTGCCTGGGAGGGTTCCACTGGAGGAACCACCAGTGCAGCTATTGATTGTTTCGGCTCAGCCGCAACTTTTTCCTCGGCCCGAACCTCAGTTGGTGGAGCTGTCGATGGTGTTTTGACAACTCTGTCTTCTACTGTCGCCCCACCCTCAACGAACAGCACTTCAGGGAGTACTGTTGGGGCCGACAGTACCAAAACTGGCTAAAAACTGATGCCGACAGTACGTCAAATTTTCTTGCGATGAAGTTGGAGCCCGACCCTTCTTCGATGGTCGGAAAGGTCCAACTTCGGATGCTGTCCTCTTCTTGGTAGCATGCTGACGAATATCGACGGTCGATATTTGTGCCCTTGGCTGCATAGCTATAATCGAAACAAGGAATCAGTACAATTCAGAAACAAACAAAGAAAAAATAAAAGTGATTAACTATGCTATACCTAAAGTGGTGACTGAACTAAGATCGACATCGTAGAGAGCTTGTTTGGTCATTAGCAATCTCTACGATGGGATCGCCATGTCCTTTAATTGGAGAAAGTCTTTCCGATCGTCGACCTCCACCCGGCTATTCTCATTGGGGCCGGTCCTTGGATCACCCCAGCATGAAGAAAAACCTCAGGGAAGAGAAGAAGAAATGAAAAAGAATTGGTTCTTCCATCCATGAATGGACGATGGAAGAACGGTGATGAAGGAAAGACCTTTTCGTGGGTTGAAGAACCACTAACTTTTGGCCTTAAGATAGGGACGGAGAACAAAGAAGATGAGGAAAAGAGAAGGATGAAGCTCGATCGGTATTAGCCGACACAACAAAGCAAAGCTAATTATAAGCTGGACCAAGTTCGGTGCCAGCTGAGTGGGGCAAAGATCATAATAGTCAAGTAAATTTCGGACGAATTTGAAATCAAAAATTCATCCAAAGATCTTCGACATAGAAGACCATCTGGTCCGAAAGAGGGAGTTCACCCGACCATCGACGCCAGATGCAAAGAGTTGATACTGCTTCGAGATACGATACTGCTCCCGGAGCCGTTCAACATTGAGTTCAGATAGTAAAGAAACATCCACTTCCGAACCCGATGGAGAGTCGTCGGTTGGATTCTCCGACCGACTATCCCGAGAAGAAGAAGCCCTAGCCATGGAAAAAAAAAAACTAGAGAGAACCAAAAAGGAGACGGACCCAAGATTGGAGTCTTATTAGATGACGACATGGGGCAACATTCAGATCGACCATTGGTCGAACGGTTCAACGCACTTGCTCCTGATCGTGCCACCTCACCGTCATCCGCGTGAATAGCTCCGATCCAATAATATTCGAACACGTGGTCAAAATCTACTAGTCAGAATCGTATCGTTCGACACCAAATTATTTTTCTGAAATGACGTCTGATACTGATGTCCAATACTGAATTATCCTGTCGATATGACAGCCTAATAATGATTTTGCAGCCACCAAAACGATAAAACAGTTGGAGAATTCTTGACTAGCAGTCAAGTCGGGGCTCGAGGCAACACGTGACGACTCCCTTCGTATAACATGACAGACCACGTGATAATATATATGTCGGATTACCTTGGACTCAAGATGGGGGGCAACTGTTGGGACAAGTCAACCGACCTCCGATTTCGACTCTACATCGGCCGCATAAACACATTACGCCGACTCACAATCGATTGACCGACCGATAGTCGACTACTATCAACCATCAGCTAACAATTTGGTTAACTCCCGATCGAAGACCATTGACATGTCAGAGTTACTAGCCGATGCATATTCAGATCTTCTATCGACTTATCAGTATTACCAATATATAGTCGGTCTATCTGCTCAACATATCTTAACCGTTATGAATGATTATCGACTACGTGATACGGTCATTAATGGAATAAACAGCTCACTAACTCCACGATTATGGCCCGATAATCTAGTGCCATAAAAAGCGGGATCACGTGCTTGATGGTTACATCAAAATCATCTATAAAAGGGGATGTAAACGAGCGACATGGGTAAGGCAATTTTGGGCTAAGACTCTACCACTCTCAACATTCTTATTAGCTGTTCACCAACCCCCTTTCTGACTTAAGTATCGGAGGGTCTCTGCCGGACACAACTCCGATCTGTGAGGATTTTGTCTTGCAGGTGCTCTTCACCGATGACAGGCGACAGGAGTTAGCCGTAATACATCATAAAATATCAAACAGTAAGTGATGATTCTAAGTACCAGATATAACAAATGGATATTTCATTCACTTCCACCCTAAAAAAATGATCAAACAAAATGATTTAAGAATCACTTGTTCTGTAAACTCATAGCAATTTCAAATGGTGAACTGTAACTGCTCTCATTGACTATTTAAAAAAAAAGAAAAAGAAGGAATGTACTGTATCTTTCTATGCACATGCCTTCTATCTTTCTATGCACATGCCTTCTTTATACAGCATTGAAAAGACAACTTCTTAACATATGGGTGCATTTTATATGCAGCAAATTTAGAAATTCTTTGGTTTTGCATATCCTTTGTGCACTGCTTCTTTGTCATTATCTTTTATAGGGTGCTTCAGGATCTTCAGTTTGAAATACATTGAATCAGGCATGCACTTACAGAATCTAAAGTAAGGCTTCAGGGAATTGATAACATAGCAATCACACTGCATTAAGATAACATGATGTGGACAAAAATAATAACCTAACTTAGTCCAGGCAACCATTTTAGGATATCTTTCACATAGAAGATGTCAAAATGGGCAATACATATTTCGCTGATGAGGCAATTAATTTTTTGCTCATGCCTAAGTAGTTCAAGTTTTTCTTGCTTGGACATTGCAACTTCAGTCCAGCACCCACCCAACTCCAGCATGAGCATTTAATGCTGCAATATAACGCAAAGCCCTGTCCATTTCTCCTCTCTGTGAAAATTTTCAGTTTCATAAAAACCAAGCCAAAGAATATTAATCAAGCATTCTGTTGATCTTTAGTTTAGCACAATTGGCTCCTCTTAGACAATTGTGTTTGCCAAGCTTTATATGCATGAAAATATTAAATTTATTTAGGTGTTCTGAGCTCTCACAATGTGTGGACTGTCTGCAACTCTGCATGTCCATATTGCAAGGCAGTCCTATCACATCTTGCCAATCAAGATTTATGAACATCACCCACATCTTTTATGGAGTCTCATCTTATCATGTATCAATGTTAAAAACATAACCAGTCTCTCCTATTGTGGAATGCATGTCCAAACATTTTAAACTTTCTCTTTTCATGGTGGTTATTTCTTGCTATCATTATAAATTCTGTGAACAAGGAAGGCAAGAATAATTTGTAAAGCATGCTACTGTCTACATAGTTGAGCTATCTCTGAACAATCATTCTTGTATTTTTGTTATCAGATAATAGCACATTTGGTCAAAAAGAGAAAAATATCACTTCCAACTATCGCTGATGCAGCTGACGTGCCTGATTCTCAGTGTTGTCTATGTAATTGTTTGTTAGATCAGACTGTAGTACCTGTTTAGGATCATGTTCTGTACATTGTTGCATTGAGAATCTAGCATTAGTTGCTGATTAAGGCAATTTCAAGTTCATTGAAGGCTCTTTTAAGGGTCTATGAGTAGTAGCATTTTCTTGTCTCTAAGATCATAACATACTTTCTCAAAGTGTTCACACGTTTCCTCCTTTTTCAAAATGCATTAGCTACTCACTGCCACTAGAATAGGGCTAGGTGCACTAACCTTGGATAGAGACTTTGGCTCACCAATTTGTATCACCACAATCAGATTTTAACCTGTGCGTAATTGCAGTAAGAAAAGATGTTAAAGTTGATAGTACTATCAGAACGTAATGTTTGCATTTGACATTATTTTCAATTGCAGAAAAGCCTCATTTGGTTGGCAGAACTAGGAAGTGGAAAAGGATGTACAACAGCATCTGTGGAATAAGCTGGATTGAAAAAAACAACACAATTCATCAGCAATTATATTACATTCTACAAGCTACCATGGAATTTTAGGTTGGGTTATGATATGGGCGTAGCATAATATCTAATACAGATGCTTGCCTAAAGATACCGAAATAGATTGATAAAATATTTTGAATTTAATGGATATGTAATTTTGATTAGTTAATTATCATGTATGGATACAATATTGCCACACATGAAAATAGTATATTTCACCATACTGCATGATCATGCAAGACCTTTATATCGTTATTTTTTTTATCTCGCTAGGATTTTAATCAAATGCTAGATGTGTTGATGTCAAGGTTTTAATTACTGGTACTAAATCATATATTTTACTTAATTACAGAAATGTTAGGATAAAAGAGCAAAGTCCCAACAAGCTTGCACCATCAAGGTAAATTGATCCTTCTCTATTTTTGTCACATATTTTATATTTATTTGCTTTGTATTCATATTATATTGATAAATTAAAAACTCTATTTGTAGGAAGGAAATAAGGACATCTTGAAAAGTTCAAGATGGCCACACAAAACTGAGGTGGCACGCGGAATACTTAAAAGTAAAAATCCATCTAAGATGGTGAGTAATACTATTCTAGGGACCGAATTTTGGGAGATTTATATTTATTTTGTAAGGGTGCAAAATGAGTCATGGATCCGGACTGATGGACTACAAAAAGTTATTGGTGATGCTATTGGGTCAACAATTGTATGGCCCTCTACTTTTGTATGTATTATAGTTTCTTATCTATCTTTTTTTTTTAATTTTTTATTATTTTTATGTGTTACTTATGTGCTAATCATGCTTTTCTTTCTTTTTTTTTTTTTGCAGGTTGAACTTGCCCAGATGTAAAGCTCCTAATCATTATGTACATACACCTTGTTTTTTGTTTTGTCTACTTGAGATCCTAAAGGATATGTCTACAACTTTGTTCAAAGAATTTACACTTTCATCATTGTTAGTTTGGTTATATGAAAAGCTTTTCTTATTAGTTATTAATTTTTATTTGCTTTATGAAGGAGTAATTGATTCTACTAATTTGTGAAAGTGGAATTCAAATTTTAATTAATTACTTATTTTCAATATATCAGGTGGATTTAAGATACAACTAAAAAGGAGAGTGCTATGTATACAGGTATTCAAGTTATTAGATTATATATTTTTTTAAAAAATAATATATAATGTATTGCCAACAGTCATATTCATTGCTAACAGGTTATTGTCAATGGTCATATTTGTTGCTAAATGTGTATTTCCAATGTTCAAAGTTGTAACATCCGATCCTTTTGGGCCTTGGATCAGGCCCATATAGAAGCAAGCCCACAAAAAAAAAAAAAGGGAACGGAAGAAGACTCCCTTCGGGAGTCTTCTTCTCCGATGAATCCCGATCGGAGAAGGATTCTAGGATCCTTAAAATTCTAGGGCCCTCTATAAATAAGCCTCTCCTCTCCCTCTCGATTCTCCATCGGCGATCGTTGAGGTCAAATTCCTCTCTTTTTTCCTTGGAAGCCACGGCACCCTCTTCTTGTGTTCGTCGGAAATCGAAGGTCGAAGAGGCCACCGGAGTTCAGGTAAGGGTTCAATCTTTCTTTCTCTCCTCTTTTTTTTCTTCCCATGATTTTAGACTCCTCGCTGGCCGTCGAGATCGTCGAAATTCTGTGAAACATGAAACCCCTGTTCGGTCGGAACCTTTTTTCTCTTTTCCGACCACCGGCGTCGTCGGTTGTGGCGTCTCATCCTCGAGATCGGATCCTCATCTCTCTCTCTCTTCCTTTGAGTGCTTGGCCACCGACGATCGGCCAATGACCGAAATCATGAAGAAAAGGGACGGATCCCCTGTTTTTCGAGGAAAAAAAAAATTTCACCAACCGAACCTCGCTGTCGGCCGACCTTGCTCCATTGCCATCGATCGGACATCACCCACCTCGTCGGAGCCTGGGTCACTGGGGGGGACCTCGTCGGTCTTCCCTGTCTGGCCCAAGAGAGGGCGTGGGAAGAAGGAGGAAAAGAAAAAGAAAAAGAAAAGAAAAAGAGAAAAAAAAAGAAAAAAAAAAAAAATAAAAAAAAAGAGAGAATTTTTTCTCTCTCCTCTCTTCCTTTTTCTCTCTCCTCTCTCTACCTTCTCTCTCCATTTTCTCTCTCTAGACTTTTCTCTCTCTTTATGAATTTTATCTCTCTAGAGTCTTTCTCTCTCTCTTTGATTGCATCGCAAATCCTAGGATAAATTGAGATGAAAATAAGATGATCTGCGATTGCTTCGAAATTCATACAGTAGATCTGATCCCTGCCCGATCTTATTCGAAATTTATAACATTTGATTCATATTGAGTCATCCTGATAGATCTCTGATGATCTCGACCATGATTGCCTCATCTAAAGGATACGAAGATTCTCTCTCCACTTCTCTCTCTATTTTTTTCTCTAAATTTTCTCTCTCTAGAAGTCTTATGGATAGTGGAGGATCCAGATACTTAGACAAATCCTAATTTTGGTTAATCCTAAGAGTGGTTCTAGATTTGTGTTATTAGGATCGATTATCGATAATTTCTTCATATATGTTTTTTATATTTGATCAGGATCATAAAGAGATATGATTATCTGCATAAGATATCGAGTGAAATATCTTATTAGAGAAATTGATAAATCAAAGAAGAGTATTGATTTCTATGCTTGGATCAGTTACCGTAAAGGTAAGAATCTCTGTACATGATCACTATTATATATGCTATTTTCTTGTTCATCTGCATTATTGGTTTTCATCGTCGGATTTGAGATCGATGAATTTATTATATCTGAGATACTGTTATTTGATTTTGAGCATGAGTATGTTATATCAATATATATGTATCATAGATTGATGGCATGATTATATGGATATAACATATCTAAATTGATCATAATGCAAGTCGAAATTGATTTGATGAAATCAAACATAATGATTAAATAAAAAGAAAGAGATATATGGTACGGACTAGCCTTATCATATGGAACAACCGGCCAGGAGCTTATGCCTGGGACAGTCTGTCAGGAGCTTACGCTGGACAGCCGTCAGGAGCTTACAGGTAGATCAGCCAGCTAGGAGCTCATGCTGGACAGCCGTCAGGAGTTTATTCCTGGACAGTCTCTCACGGCTTTGTACATGGGACAGCCGGCTAGGAGCTCATCCTGGGACAGCCTTGAAAGGCTTTTAAGTGAAAATTGATTCGGATGATGACTGAGGTATAGACTTGGTTAGTCCAGAACCAGAAAGAAAATATTAAAAATCATGTGATTATAAAAGAGAAATGAAAGATAAGATATGAAAAATTGTTGAACAAAAGTGTTTCACCTGTTAACATATGATGATGCATCTATTTTAATAAGACAGAAAATTTATGGATGTTTGTATTATTCTGGACATTAAACATCGATTTTATATTTGATTATTGATTCTTATTTTAGATTATATTATTATATCAGTGTGATATGAGAATTTTACTGAGCTGTAAAGCTCACACCCCTTCATTTTTTTTTTCTTTTCAGAGTTACAGGATGTTTATGATTGGTTATGGCTTGGATTTACGGGTGAGCAGATGGATAGATAGAGTGTCATAGTACCTGATCAGAGGATTGAAAAATTTTAATTATAATTATGCAAGTTTTACAAGTTATTATTGAAATTAGATATTATGGATGTTGAGGTTGTAATGAAATATTTTTGGCCTTGCATATTCTTTAGGGCTTGCTCTAAGGAGTGTGTGGCCATCACGTATCCGAATCGATTGTTGGGTTCGGGCGTGACAGAATGGTATCACAGCTTAGGTTATGATCATTGGGGATTATGATATAAGTGATAGGATGTGCAGAATGATATCAGAGCTCAGGTTATGATCATTAAGGATTATAATATAAGTGATTTGAATATTACTGAGTGATATAGAGCATAGGTTATGATCATGTGAGGTCTATGATATAAATGATTAGGATATGATAGAATAATATCAGAACTTCAGTTTAAGATCATTAGAAATTACGAAGTGATATCAAAGCTTTATGTATGATCAATAGGATGTGACAGCGTGATATCAGAGAATATGACTGAAGTAGTATTAAAACTTTAAGGTCACTAGGGACTGTGACATTTCTAGGATTATAATCAATGGAGTATGATAGATAATATCAGAGTTTAAGATTATGATCATTAAGGATGTAATAGAATGATATTAGAGTTTATGTTATGATCACTAGAGAATATGATTTAAGTGATATTTGAGCTTAAGGTTATAATTATTCAGGATTATGACTTTAGTGATATTTGAACTTGAGACTATGATCATGAGAACATGATAAATATAAAAGAAAAGATTCAATATTTAGATTTTAAATCAATAGATACTATGATGAAATTTATGCATAAGTGACATATGATGTCTATAACAAAATTGATGAGTATATATTGGATTTCAATTAGTAAGGTTGACCTAAGTATGAGAAGAGTTGACCCTGTAATGAAGTACAAGGTATTGATAAGTTATGTTAGTATACTAGATGATTTTGAAATGTTAAACTTATATGATTAAAGAACATGATAATTTTTTGATTTTGATGTTAATTATCTGAGTATTATAAATTTTAAATTTATCAGAAGGAAGTTAGTTAGGATGTGATCTAAGAAGAAATTTCATCATAAGAGAGAAAATATTTTTGAGCATTAAACCTGTAAGAGATCATATATGAAACTCAATTTTAGATGAAAAATATATTGGAATTTTATTATGAGAATATGGATATATATCTTGATGAAATCTTTGGTTATTCAAAATATCATTTTAGATTTAATTTGCAAAGTCAAAGGTTACTTTTCTAAGTGGATCTGGATATTTTGATATTGTTGTTAAATTAAATATGAAGAATTAGTTTTGTTAGAATATGATGTATACGTTATGATGAAATCTTTAATAATTTATATTTTCATCTTTAGATTAGATTCTTTAATTTTTTTTATAATTATTGAAGATAGTGGAGTGTATTAATTATTCAAATCAAAGTTTAGATTTTTGAGCTGATTTAAAATATCTTGCTAGTGTTAAATTTTGAATGATTTATACAAGGAATAAGATTTTGTATGGATTTATGATTAATATTAAGGGTTGTGATGAAGAGAGCTCTACAAAAATAATCAAGTTGATTCTACCTATAAAAATGTTGACTTGAGTTCTTCTATCTTCTTCAAGTTGGAGTTAAGATTGATTTGAAAGTTGTCTAAATGATTGTAAGGTAAATCGAAGTTAACTCTAATTAATTTCAGATATGTTGGATTTTTGAGGAGTGATGAAGCTTATACAATTATTTCAAACATAGAAAGTGGATCAAGATTTAATTTTAATGTGCTATGCCAACAGATAGTAAAGACAAAAAACTTAAAGTTTTGTTCTAAATTTTATATGAAATTTGAAGGTTGGATCTATCTTTAATTTATCTAACATATAAGGATATTATTGATCTTTGATAGACTTATATAATTTGGTAAATTAAGATCAGAGTGTGCAGCAAAAGCATGGTTGTTTAAGTCGATTAGAAATATTAATTCTTTGATTCAAAGATATTATGATGGAATACATTAGTTGCAAATAAAGAAGAATTTTATTGATAATTAAAGATGCTATTGATTTTGATCTAATCTGATCATAGCCGGATAATTTTTGTCAGTAGGTTGTTTTATTGTAGATAATGCCAAAAATCCTAGATATCTCAAGTTTATTAACAGCTTAATAGTTCTGTTATTAGTTCAAACCTAGAATGTCTTGACACAATCTCATATTTTTTAAATTTAATATTATTACTCGAACTGATATATAAGATTGAGGTTTTCTTAAGATGAAAGTCTATCTATTAAATTAATTGGAAGGTAAGAAAGAAGAAAATTGATGATTGTGAAGACTTTTCTTTATTTTTCCATCATAGGTAGTCTGAGATAATTATGAATTTTGAGTCGAATGTATTAGACAAAAACTGTGGTATGTTAATACAAGTCTAAAATATTACTGTTCTTCAAAAAAAAAAAAACCAATATGAAGAGAATGAGTTTGAGACCTCACATAATTTTATTATATCAAAATCTTATGAATCAAGTATTATGTAAGGCAGACTATTAAAAGTTTGAGAATGACATGAATAATGTATACTTTGAAATATATATCTCAAACAATATAACTCAATTTCGAGGACGAAATTATTTGAAGGGGGAGAGAATGTAACACCAGTCCTTTTGGGCCTTGGACCAGGCCCATATAGAAGCAAGCCCATAAAAAAAAAATTGGGAACGGAAGAGACTCCCTTCAGGAGTCTTCTTCTCCAATGAATCCCGATCGGAGAAGGTTTTAGGATCCTTAAAACTCTAGGACCTCTATCAATAAGCCTCCCTCTTCCTCTCGATCCTCCATCGGTGATCGTTGAGGTCAAATTCTTCTCTTTTTCCTTGGAACCACGGCATCCTCTTCTTATGTTCGTCGAAATCGAAGTCGAAGAGGCCATCGGAGTTCAGGTAAGGGTTCAATCTTTCTTCCTCTCCCTCTTTTCTTTCTTCCCATGATTTTAGACTCCTCGTTGGCCGTCGAGATCATCGAAAATTCTGTGAAACATGAAACCCCATTCGTTGGAACTTTTTCCTCTTTTTTTGGCCACGACGTCGTCGGTTGCGCGTCTCATCCTCGAGATCGGACCTCATCTCTCTCTCTCTTCCTTTGAGTGCTTGGCCACGGCGACCGGCCAATGACCGAAAATCATGAAGAAAAGAGGACAGATCATGAGAAAAAAAAATCGGATCCCCTGTTGGCCGGCCTTGCTTCGTTGTCGTCGATCGGACACCACCCACCTCGTTGGAGCTTGGGTCACTGGGGGGGACCTCGTCGGTCTTCCCCTGTCTCGACCCAAGAGAGGGCCGTGGGAAGAAGGAAAAGAAAAAGAAAAGAAAAAGAAAAAGAGAAAAAAAAAAAAAATAAAAAATAAAAAAAAGGAAAAATTTTTCTCTCTCCTCTCTCTTCCTCTTTCCTCTCTCCTCTCTCTACCTTCTCTCTCCAGTTTCTCTCTTTATTTTCTTTTTAGATCTTTCTCTCTTTATAGATTTGTCTCTCTAGAGTCTTTCTCTCTCTCTTGATTGCGTCGCAGACCCTAGGATAAACTTGAGATGAAAATAAGATGATTGAGATTGCTTCGAAATTGTGCAGTAATCTGATCCCAGTCCGATCCTATTCAAATTTATAACATTGGATTCATATTGAGTCATCCTGATAGGACCTCTGATATCTTGACCATGATTGCCTCATCTGAAGGATACGAAAATTCTCTCTCACTTTCTCTCTCATTTTTTCTCTCTAAAATTTTTCTCTCTTCATGATTTTCTCTCTAAAGTCTTATGGATCAGTGGAGGATCCAGATACTTAGACAAATCCTAATTTTGTTAATCTTAAGAGAGGTCCTAGATTTGTGTTATTAGGATCGATTATCGATAATTTTTTCATATATAATTTTTATATTTGATCAGGATCATGAAGAGATATGATTATCTGCATAAGATATCGAGTAAATATCTTGTTAGAGAAATTGATAAATCAAAGAAGAGTATTGATTTCTATGCTTGGATCAGTCACCGATAAATGTAAGAATCTCTGTACACGATCACTATATATATGCTATTTTATTGTTGGTCTTGCATTATTGTTTTACATCATCGGATTTGAGATCGATGAATTTATTATATCTGAGATACTGTTATTTGATTTTGAGCATGAGTATATTATGTCAATATATATGTATCAGAGATTGATGGCATGATTATATGGATATGACATATCTAAATTGATCATAATGCAAGTCGAAATTGATTTGATGAAATCAACATATAATGATTAAATAAAAAAAAATATATATGGTATGGACTAGCCTTGTCATGTGGAACAACCTGTCAGGAGCTTATGCCTGGGATAGCTCGCCAGGAGCTTATGCTTGGACAGCCCGCTAGGAGCTTACAGGTGGATCAGCCGGCTAGGAGCTCATGCTTGGGACAGTCCACCAGGAGTTTATGTCTGGGACAGTCTCTTACGAGCTTTCGTACATGGGACAGCCGGTCAGGAGCTCATCCTGGGACAGCCTTGAAAGACTTTTAAGGGAAATTGATTCGGATGATGACTGAGGTATAGACTTGGTTAGTCCAGACCAGAAAGAAAATGTTAAAAATCATATGATTATGAAAAGAAAATGAAAATAAGACATGAAACAATTGTTGAACAAAAGTGTTTCGCCTGTTAATATATGATGATGCATCTATTTTAACAAGACAGAAAATTTATGGATGTTTGCATTATTCCGGACATTAAACATCAGATTTTATATTTTATTTGCTTATCCTTATTTTAGATTATATTATTATATCAGTGTGATATGAAATTCTTACTGGACTGTAAAGGTCAACCCCTTCATTTTTTTTTCTTTTCAGAGTTACAGAATTTTATGATTGGCTATAGCTTGGATTTACAAATGTGCAGATGGATAGATAGAGTATCATAGTACCTGATCAGAGGATTGAAAGAATTTCAATTGTAATTATGCAAGTTTTACAAGTTATTATTGAAATTAGATATTATGGATGTTGAGATTGTAATGAAATATTTTTGGCTGCATTTTTAAGTCTAGGAGTGTGCGGCCATCACGTATCCGAACCGGCTGTTGGGTTCGGGCGTGACAAAATGCTGCTAATGCATATTCCCAGCGTCAAAATTGCTGCTATAAGATTAAAATTTTTCTAGCGATTAAATTCCTGTAGTTAAAAACATTGCTAAAACATTCCCAAACTAAAAACTTTGCTAAAACATTCCCAATGGTCATAAATGACCATTGGAAAAAGTTTCTAAATCTTTATCTAGCGGTTTTGAGTGCTGGGATTCCTTTTATTTTTCCAACGGTTAGTAATGAAACCGTTGGCAAAAGTTCAATGTTCCTAGCAGTCATAACTGCTAGAAGAAGTCTTATTTTTCCAAGCGATCATGACCGTTGGTAAAAGCTTGACAAACAAAATGACGACATCTTTCCAGCAGATAGCAGCGGTTGGGAAAACCATTGATAAAACTTTTCCCAGTGGTTTTTCTTACTTTTACCAGTGATTTTGACCACCACTAATGCTCTTATTTTATGCAGCAAATCAAGAACAACATCAAACTGGATAATAGATTTGTTGTTCCTCATAACTTAGATTTGATTGTCCGGTACCAAACACATATTAATGTTGAATGGTGAATAAAGATGATGAAATATCTATTCAAATATATTGATAAATATCCTGATAGAACAAGAGTAGTTATAACTGAAAGGTATTGGTCAGCAATGGTATCGAAGAATGCCAATATGAGCAAGTCGATGAAAAAAGACATATTTGGATTGTAGGTATCTGTCAGCATATGAATCTATTTGGAGGTTATTTCAATTTGATATATATTTTAGAGAATCAACTGTTGAACGATTGTGGTACATTTACCTCATATAGTACAGTTACTATCATGAGAATCAAAGTTTAGCTTCTGTTTTGCCAAGAAAAAATGCTGAAAAAACTATGTTCACTAATAGATGGAAACAAATAAAATTTTAGAAGATGCACGTCAGCTAACTTATGCAGAATTTCCCACAAAATGGGTATGGAATAACAAAGATAAACTATATATGGACCGAAAGGAAGAAAAAAAAAAAGAATAGGTAGAATTGTCTACATTCATCCCAGTTCAGGTGAGTTATATTATTTAAGAATGCTTTTAAATATAGTGAAGGGACTGAGAAGTTATAATAAAATTAGAACTATTGGAAATATTGTTCATGCATGCAATACACTTGGCCTATTAGGAGATGATAAAGAATGGAATGAAGCATCGAATTGGGCAACATCAACTGAATTGAGGCAACTTTTTGTTACTTTGATTATTTATTGTGAGGTTGTTGATCTGGCAAAATTATTGGATATGAATTGGAAAATATTTACGGATGATATCATTTCAATCTTATGGAATAAATTGGACCTTCCTAATATGCAGATCCCAGAATTTTAGCTAAAAAATCATGTTTTGTATGAGTTAGAAAAATTGATCAACAAAAATTGTAGCTCTCTTTTTGAAAACAGCCTACCAATGCCTGATAGAATTACTGCAGAAGAGATAGATAACAAATTGTTGAAAGAAGAACTGGATTATAATATCCAAGAATTGTGAGATACACATTCAAAATTATTTAAAGATTTAAATGATGAATAAAAAAATATTTATTATGAAGTTTTCGTTCAATAAATAATTATAAAGAGGATTATTCTTTGTATATGGTCATGGAGAACTAGGAAAACTTATCTTTGGCAAACAATTGTTTCAAAAGTTTGTTCAGAACCACGGATTGTCCTTGTTGTTGCTTCTTCAAAAATTGCATCATTATTATTGCTGGAGCAGAATAGTGTATTTAAGATTCAAAATAGCAATATGCATAGACGAATATCTGCATATGAAACAAAACAAGGAATCTTGCAAAATTGATTAAATCTATAAGTCTGATAGTATGTGATGAAGCTCCAATGAATCACAAAAATTATTTTGAAGCTTTTGATAAATCTTTGAGAGATATTTTGAAAACAACAGACCCAAGTAATGACCAAAAATTATTTGGTGGAAAAATTATCCTTCTGGGAGGAGATTTCAGCAAATTCTTCCTATTATTGTCGGAGGTGGTAGAGAAGAAACAATTAATGTATCTACAAGCGATCTTATCTTTGGAAATATTGCAAAATTTTTATTTTAAAAAAAATATGCAGTTGTTGAATAATAATTTGAGTGATGCATCTAATAAATTATTAGCTGATTTTGCTAAATAGATTTTAGATATTGGTGATGGAAAAGTTTCCGCTGCTTCATTTGAAGAAGATGAAGAAGCAAGCTGGATAGAAATTTTCGGTGATTTGCTTATAAAAAACTACATCAAGTCTATCCAAGATATTATAGAAGCAATTTATCAAGAATTTCAAAAGAATTATAATGATCCTTTATATTTGAACGAGAGAGCCATCGTCACACCTACAAATGAAATAGTTGATGAAATTAATTCATATTTACTTTTTTTAATTCAAATGAAGAAAAGATATTTTTAAGTTCTGACACAGCTTGTAAATTTTCATCGGAAGGTGGCTTTGAAGATATTCTCTATTCAGTTAAATTTTTAAATTCTTTAAATTCAACGGCATCTCACATCATGATTTGCAATTGAAGATAGATTCTCCTATAATGTTGCTTTGAAATATCAATCAAAGTATGGAGCTTTGCAATGGTATCAGATTAATAATTAGTCAATTAACTTCGAAGATAATTGAAGCAGTCATCATCACTAGTAATTATGTTGGCGTTAAAGTCTATATCCACACATTATGATGCAAGTTACAAAGATAAAATGGGCATTCATTTTTAAAAGAAGGCAATTATCAGTGAAACTTTATTATGCAATGATAATTAACAAAAGTCAGGGACAAACTGTGAAATATGTTGGAATATATTCACCTCGACCTGTATTCTCTCATAGTCAATTATATGTTGCTATATCTGGAATAACTTCGCACCAAGGCCTCAAAATTTTAATAGAAAATGAATCATCAATCTTGGATAATTATACAAGGAATATTGTTTATAGTGAAATTTTTTATGATCTGTCTTTAGATAATATTTTGAATTCACTGCTTAATTTACTTTATTTTATTATTATTATTGAATTCACTGCTTACATTCTCTTTATTTTTTATTATTTTTATATATTGTTATCTTTTTTCTGAAAAATAGGTTGATAAAAAAATGGAGTACAATTTGTTACCCACTTTGTCATTGGAAAAACGTCATTGGAGAGTAAAAGTAAGACTTTCAAGGATGTGGGATTCTATAAATCCAAATATGAAAAATCAATTGATTAGCGTTGATTGTATATTCCTTGATGAAAAGGTTATTAAAGCTTCTATTTATTACCTCGCTTACAGCTTCTTCTCACAAAAAGATATATGTATGTATTAATAATATATTTCTTTTGTATTTAGGCATTTCTATCCAAGCATCTATACGAAAAGAAATGCTGCTCAATTTAAAAACTTTCTTGCAAAAGAAATATATATTATCTAGAAAAATTTAAAGTTGCTCAAAACAAAAAAAATTTCAAGGCTGCTATCCATCAATATATGATCCACATGAATAGATGGACAATTATACAATATGTGGATCACGATGATGATGCAATACCTCTATATAAATTTAATTTTGTTGACTTTAGTACCATTCCATCAAGAAATTATAATGATATCTACCTGATAGTAAGCCTAAAAATTAATTGCCTTACTTTCGACAAATACAGATAAAATGATGGTTACATAATTTTTCCTTCTTCTTATGCAGATGTTATTGGACATTTCATAATGGTTGGGTCCTGGACCAGTTATACATTAGAGAAAAATTAACTTTCAAAAGAAATTTGGGAATAGAGAAGTTGAGTGAAATAATTTAGCTTCCTTTTTTTGTAACCATTTATTTTTTTTTCCTTTCTTGCTCCTATCTTTTATTTTTTAGCTATCAAATTTTGTCTATTTGCATAAAAGAAAGGTTAGCTATCACTTTTTGGGGCAAATTAGCTCAAGAATTTGATGAAAATGCTGTTCGAGAAAAGAAAAGGAAAGGTTCGGTAGTAATCATCTTGATTGATATGATTGTATGAACATATAGAGGTAAATTTTTGAACCTCATTTTTTAAAGGGGGTTTCTGATAAATTTTTTAAATATTAATGATAAAATCTTTCGGTATTTTTTCTTCGCATCCAGAAAAACCATATCTATCCACCTCCTCAGCATCAAAATATTACATGAATTACAGATCGATGCGATTACTAAGTACCAAAATAGATTCGCATATAGTACTTTTAAATATTCTATTGATATATACAACCTTATAGATTATTGCTTAAATATATACATATATCAATATGCAGATTGGAAATCTTGGTTGCTCCAATTATATTCATGACTCATCAAACACAGGCCACCTTGAACCTCAAGAAGAAGCAGCAGCTAATAGAAAAACAATCAAAGATCTATTGGAATTGGATCCTTGCAAATTTCAGATAAAATTTGAAGGAAAGAAATATACTATGTATAGTAAAAACATATTGCAAAAAAGATAATTGCCATAGATTGATTATAAATTATTTTCCATATGCTGTCTTACTATTATTTTTTTATATAATTGTAGCTGAAATAATATGTTACTCTTTTAGGAGAAAAATTTACTTACAAAGCTGGTGCTAAAAACGATTGACAACTCCTATGGTTGGTGGTATAAAGCTACTATAGTTGTAAATCTACCATAAAAATCTATGGAGATAGTTTTTGGTGTAATCAGTGTGGCAAAAATGATCAACTTCCTGTACCATGGTGAAGTTATTCATTTTCCTATATATATATATTTTAATTCTTAAACATAGAAAGGAAGGTTTAAAACTCAATATTAAAATAGTATTTTTTTTAAATTCTTCAAAGGTACAAACTTAATACAGTTTGTTGCGGATGGAACCGGTATCACAAATTTCATGATTTTTGGCAAATTGGCCAGCAATTGCTAGGTGTAGTGGCACTTAATCTCACTGCAGATAGAAGAACTAATAGATTCACTCTCCTATTGTTATTGAGAAAATAATCAATGTTACTTATATTTTTCGGATCATATTTGTTTGCAAAACTTGAATGCTGATGCAGTTACCTTTAAGGTAACAAAAATTTTTTAAGAGAGCGAATCACAATTGGTTAATACACAACAAAGTTTGAATGTGGATCTTCTTCCTCTCAAGATCCAGAAGAGGCTATTCTTTCAACTCAAGCTCCAGAAGAAGCTATCATTTCAACTCCTGAAAAAAGCATTGACACCAAAATTTTCTATGATGAAACTCTTGTCAAAGGATACATTTCCTATTGATGAGTAATATATTTTTGTTGTTGATCCTTTTCTCATTACATAACGATACTTAATTATTTTAGATTTATTTATTTTTTGAATGCAGGACCAATTTGATGCACCTTAGAAAAAAGAATGTGTATAAGATGATCTACTACGCACATATGGCGAGTTTGTTGATTTTTTTTTTTCCTTTTTGGTCCTGTTGGCGAATCATGTAAATCATAATAGCATATGATGGGTGATATGGTAGCATGAAGATATATGTATATCTATAAATATATAAAATAATATGTAAATATATACAAACATATGTACCCTGTGTGTGCTTATCAATCAAATGCTACTGTTTTTTTATCTATCAAAAAACCACAGCGTAGCACGGCCTTTGTGCTAGTATTCATAAAGGAGTTGCTTGCGTTTTGGTTTTACATCAAGTGTGCAGCTCTTTCGGTACCAAATCAACGGTGAGAGATGACCTTTTAGTTTGCTCTTCCATCATTATCCTTCGTAATCTTCACAAAAGCTTCATTAATTATGTTGATCTAATCCATTTGATTAATTTATGAGCTATTTTTCACCAGCCAATAACACAATAAAAGGTAGCTTGGAAATCCTCATTCTTAAGTTAAAAAGGAAAAAAATAAATAGAAGAAATGTGTTCATTGTTATACCCACCAGAACTCCAACGAAAATTCGGAGTAAGGTGGGGTTGGCTTCAAACCCAGGTATACAATAATATAACTGATCATTCATCCCTGGAGTCAATCGTTTGGATCATGTCGCTTCTGGATTACAATTCATTTTAGTTAAATTTTGATTGCTATCATTATCATGATTTCAATGGTGCTGATACTATTTGGTGTTTGCTTAATTCAATTATTAATTGGATGAGATTAAAATAAAATAGTAGTCATCGAGATGCCACTATTAGGCACTAATAAAATGTAATGCATTATATTATGGCCTTGCTCACAGAATTTAAAAAAAATATATTTTTGTACTGGTACAGAGATCTGAGTTTCAATTAATATTATTTTAATAAGATAAGCGGTAAAAATATCATATGACAACCCCGATATTATTGTATGACAGGAATAACGGTTAAAGAATGATCATTATTTAAATAATTCTTTTATGTATAACTTCATAAGAGGCATTTAAAATTGCGTAATGGCCATTAAACAAATCATCCTTACCGATTTTTCTTTTCTTGACAAGGAGTTCCATATAAGTATAATTCTTGTTCTCTCTTCTCCTCTTTTGTGAGAATAAAGGTGGGGTATAATTTAGTATCATGTCCTATTTTGAGATCGTGAGTCGGAGATTATGACAACCATCATATATTTATGAAGAACTCTTCTCACAAGTATGCAAGGCAATCTTATCATGATATCATAAAGTAACAGTAGAATAAATTTAAATAATTCATGTATAATTTTATTTTAAATAACTAAATCAAATATCTTATAAAATAAAATTTCATAGCCTTGCATCAAATTTCAATAAATTTAATCTAAAATAAAATATAAATTTTACCTCTAGTTCATTCTCCCACATCAAATTTTCGAGTCAAATTAAATCTCTGAATATATAAAAATAGTAAAATATAGAGTAATGAACTAGCCAGCCTAGTAAGCAATGTACACTTTAGCTAGATAAATTCAGTAATAATAATATATTAAAAATAAGCATGCAAGATGAATCAATTCAAAACACACAGTATTAATAAATTAATGCAAATCCAGTCTTTTCAAAATTTATTTTCAAATTTATAAATCAATTTTTTCAAAATATCACGTTCGTCTCAACACCGTGAACTAGATCAAAGTATCACCATATAACCCTCAATGGTAGGATATCAAAGTACTGGTATACAACTTTCACTGACAGATATCAAAATACTAGCATATAACCCCCACTGACAGGATATCAAAGTACCAGCACACAATCTCCACTGATAGAGTATCGAAATACTAGCACACAACCTCACTGGCAGGATATCGAAATAACGGTGCATAATTTTCACTGGTAGGATATCGAAGTACCAGCATTTAACCTCCACTGATGGGGTTCGAAATATAGTCAGGCTGGAGTTGAAATCATATCAGATCAAACATAAATTCACATTTCAATTCGAAAATCATAAATCAAACGATATCAAATAAAAAAATATAATCAATATTAAAATTAATATGATTAATCACAAATCATTTAATATATCAAGAAAAAAATATATTTAGTAATCCAAAATATAATGCATTGAATTTATAAATCATGAATAATTTAATATAAAAAATATTTTATAATTTACTGATGAATCTAGAAAAAGAGTTGCATTGCTTATCTCACACGCATTCTAACAAATCAAATAATTTCATAAATTTTTTCTCTTTAAAATTCTCACAGCTCATATTGCAATATTCCACTACTACTCATCTTCTTGAAGAGACAACTGATTCTGTACATAATAAGTTTAATAATAAAAAAGATACGAATAATCAAGAGAGACATAATGAATGGTAGTTGCATCCTATGATTTTGGGTTGGTCCAATCATATTAACTTTATTCGATTAAAATTAGACTAGAATGTGATGGTTCAGGGGGTGATCAGATCCATAATATTTGATAAGAGTGAAGGTGGAGGTTGGTACACCAATGGGCAAAGTAGTTCAAAACCCCTCATTGAAATCAAATCAGATTTAAGCAATAGATTGGATTTACCAATTTTATAAATCATACAGAGAGAGAATATCAGAGGAGAGAGAAATTAATGAGGTGGAACATGGCCAATCAGGTGATATTGTCCAACAATCTAATTGGTCTAATCAAAGTGATTCAATCAAATCATAGTTGAATTAGTATATAGACGGTTCAATTAAAATCATAGATGATGAAATTTAGAGGTCTCTGGTCTGATCAAAGTAGGTGCCAGCACGTTGTCTGGCGACTACAGATCAGATCCTTCATTAAGCTCGATAAAAAAAAATCATAAAAAAAAGTCGTTCACTGGACTAATCTTAGAGAGAGAACTTCTGGAGAGAGATCCATCAAAAGAGAGAAAACTCCATGGAGAGAGAAATAATTTTAGAGAGAAAAGAAAAAAATTGATTGTCTAGAGAGAGAAAGATGGGATTCAAACTCAGAGCTGGAAGAGATAGAACAGATAGAAACTCTCTCTTCTTTTTTTTTCTTTTTTTTTTCTTTTTTCTCTTTTTCTTTCTTTTTCTTTCTCTCTTTTTTTTCCTTTTTTCCATAGGAGAGGGGACCCGCGTCCCTCACTTTTTCCTTCTTTTAATGAAACAGGGGACTCATGTCCCTTGCTTCTTCTTCGGACAGCAAACCTACCATCGGCCATGGCTATGGTCGATGATGGCTGAGGCCATGGCAACAACATAGGTGCATCCCACTGACGATCGATGGTGGCAACCAGCGATGGAAATCAAGAATAAAATTAAGAAAAATAGGAGAAATGATCCGATCTCCTTTTAACCAAAATCAAGTGGTTCACTGATCGAAAACCATGGATTAATGATCAAAGAATACAATAAATTCAAAGAATATATCTTTTAACTTAATTTTGATGGTATTTGATTGGTGATGGTGGTGGAAATCATCGAATGAAACCTATCAATCACCCACATGATTCCCATCCAAAACTTGATCTTCCGATATGGATCAAAGAGAGGGTGGAAAGGCTCTTAAATAGAGCTGGGAGGATGCTAAAATCTTTCTCAAAGTTGCTTATCCAGTGAGTTTAGGGAGAAGTGGAAGATGAGTCCTTTTCGGACTTGCATCTTCCCCTTTTTTGTTTTTCTAGCACCTGCAAAGCACGTGCTAGTCCTAAGATTTTTTTTTTATTACTAGTTTATGCTATGTTTTTGGATTGAGATATTACATTCTCTCCTCCTAAAAAAAAATTTTGTTCTCAAAATTTTTCTTATTTAAGTTCTCAAAATTTTTTACTAAAATTTATAATTCTAATATCATTCTCAAACTTTTTGATATTCTAATTCTTTATACAATTTTATCATTAAATCATCTCACAAGGAAAAGGTCAATACCTCAAAAATTGATCTGAATCAAAACCACTCACTTCTTATAATCAAAATTAACATCTTAATTTCAGATAAAGATATCAAGTTCCTCGTCAAAATACATCTATACTTGTCTTAATTGATCTATCACAAGATCATAAACAAACTTTACTATATCTCAATAGATGATCATTCAAGTACAAAATTTAAATTTGATAAACAATCTCACATTTTTTTAATAGATAGAGAAGCATAAGCTTCAATATTCCAAATTCAAGATCAATAATTAATGGTCCACTCATCCGAGACTTAATATGCTAAACAATTCTTTAACATAATAAAAGTAGACATATTTATGAAAATCACATAGTGACATCCAAAATAGTCTCAAATAAAAAATATCATCATTTCCATATCAATGAATTTTTTCTATTAAGGAATATCAAATTATGTCTTCTATTATAAACTTTTAACTCAAAAAATCAATATTGTTGATCAACTCAAGAAATCCAGATCACCATGCTTTCGCTGTGTACTCTAATTTAAACCACCAATGTACTTGTATCAAATCTAAGATTTCTAAGTTATCACAATCAATATTAGTTATTATCCCAATGTTCTAGTGTTTGCCTATCTATACTCATGTCTGATATCAGATTCTATGTCATACCTATCCACTTATGCTCTGATACCATATTAATTGTCATACTTCTGTCCTGAGATCACGAGTCAGAGGTTATGACAACCATCGCATATTTATGAAGAACTCTCTCCACAAGCATGAAAAGTATCTCACATGATATCATAAAGTAACAATGAAATAAAATTTAAATAATTTATATATAATTTTATTTTTAAATAACTAAATCAAATATCTTATAAAATAAAATTTTATAATCTTATATCAAATTTTAATAAATCTTAATCTAAAATAAATATCAAATTCTACCTCTAGTTACTCTCTCATATCGAATCCCTGAGTGAAACTAAATCTCTGAATATATAAAAATAATAAAATATAGAGTAATGAGTTAGATAGCCCTGTAAGCAATGTAACTTTAGTTAGATAAATTCAGTAATAATAATATATTAAAAGTAAGCATGTAAGGTGCATCAATTCAAAACACAACACTAATAAATTCATTCAAATTGAGTCTTTTTAAAATTTATTTTCAAATTCATAAATCAATTTTTTTAAAATATCACATTCGTCTCAATAGCCATGAACTAAATCAAAGTACTACTGTACAACCCCTAATGATAGGGTATCAAAGTATCAGTGCACAATCTTCACTGGTAGGATATCGAAATACCAGCATATAATTTACTGATAGTGTATCAAGTACCAGTGCACAACCTCCACTGATAGGATATCGAAATATCAGTACACAAGTCTCACTGGTAAGATATTATAATACCAGTGCATAACTTCACTGGTAGAGTATCGAAGTACCAACATTTAACCCTCATTGGCGAGATTCGAAATTAGTCAGGCTGTGAGTCAAAATTTATATTAGATCAAACATAAATTCACATTTCAATTCAAAAAGTCATAAATCAGATGACATCGAAATCAAAAGATATAATCAATATTAAAATTAATACGATCAATCACAAATCATTTAATATATAAAAAAAAGATATATTCAGTAATTCAAAATATAATACATCAAATTATAAACCATGAATAATTCAGTATAAAAAATATTTTATAATTTACTGATGAATTTAAAAAAAAATTGCATTACTTACCTCACACACATTCCAACAAATCTAAATAACTTCAAAAATTTTTTCTTTAAAATCTTCATAGCTCATATCACAATATTCCACTACTAGACATCTTCTTGTCGAGACAACTGCACTCCTATACATAATAAGTCTAATAATTAGAAAGGATATGAATAATCATGGGAGATATGATGAATGGTAGTTGCATCGTATGGTTTTGGGTTGGTCCAATCATATTAACTTTATTTGATCAAAATTAGACTAGAATGTGATGGTTTAGAGGGTGATCAGATCCATAGTGTCTAACAAGAGTCAAGGTGGAGGTCGTATACTGATGGACAAAGCAGTTCAAAACCCCTCATTGAAATCAAATCAGATTTAAAGCAATAGATCATATTCACCAATTTCATAAATTATATAGAGAGAGAATATCAGAGGAGAGAGAAATTTATAAGGTGGAACATGGCTAATCAGGCGACACTATCTAACAATCTAATTGGTCTAATCAAGATGATTCAACCAAATCATAGTTGAATTAGTATATAGATGATTCAATAAAAATCATAGATGATGAAATCTAGAGGTGCCTGCTCTGGTCAAGGTAGATGCCGGCACGTTATCTGATGACCGTAGATCAGGATCCTTTACTAGGCTTGATCAAAAAAAATTATCAAAAGAAAGTCATTCACCAGACTGATCTTAGAGAGATGACTTCTAGAGAAATCCATCAAAAGAGAAAAAAATTCAATGGAGAGAGAAATAATTTTAGAGAGAGAAAATTTTAGAGACAGAAAATAAGAGATAAAATTTGACTGTCTAGAGAGAGAAAGGTGAGATTTAGACTTAGAGCTGGAAGAGATAGAATATAGAGAAATTTTTTATTCTTTTCTTTTTTTTTTTTGCTTTCTTTTTCCCTTTTTTTTCTTTTTTTTTCTTTTCTTTTCACGGGAGAGGGGACCCTTCTTCTTTCTTTTAACGGAATAGGGGACTCATGTCCCCCTGCTCCTTCTTCGAAAAGCAAACCTGCCGCTGGCTATGGCTATGGCCGATGATGGCTGAGGTCATGGCGATAACATAGGCGGCATCCCATCGAAGATCGACATCGGCAACCAGCAATAGAAATCAAAAATAAAATCGAAAAAAGCAGGGGAAATGATCCGAGCTCCTTTTAACCAAAATCAGGTGGTTTATTGATCAAAACCATGGATTAGTGACCAAAGAACACAATAAATTCAAAGAATATATCTTTTACCTTGATTTTGATGGTATTTGATCGATGATGGTGGTGCAAATTGTCGGACAAAACCCATCAATCACCCACATGATTTCCATCCAAAACTTGATCTTCCGATGGATCGGAGAAAAGGTGGAAGGACTCTTAAATAATCCTTCTCAAAGTCAGCTTATCTATGGAGAAGTGGAAGATGAGTCCTCTTCAGACTCGCCTCTGCCCCTTTCTTGTTTTCCTAGCGCGTGCAGAGCATGTTTTGGCCCCCAGATTTTTTTTTTTTTTTTTTGTTGCTGCTTCATGCTATGTTTTTGGATGGGGTTATCACACTTAGAATTACCTCAATCAAGTGTCCAAAAACCACCAAACTGAAACCAAAACCACGTCTTAAGATCAACTAGGGATGCAATCATTAATCTGCCTTACATTGCACCCAAAAAGAATCACTAAAAAGGAGAACTCTTGTTTTAACTATCTTTTGTTAAGATCTTTGAGCAAGCTGGTGATTTTTCTGGCCTGGTCTGGTCCATATTGAGTTGTCTCTCACTCTCTCCCCTCTCTTCGGTATATCACAAGGTTTAGCTGAACATAACTGAAAATAGAAGTTCATCTCACACATAGAAAGATATGCCAACACGAAGATAACCAACAGCTAAATCCTCAAATGTCCTATGATGATAGTGTCGAGATGGCAGTTTGACTATGTCAAGTTGCACTCAACTTGCCAACTCACAACCCACTTATCTAATTCTTAACTTCCTTAACGTGTCATAAGACCCCGCCGCCACCCCCACCTTGTAATTAACATAGTGTAATCTTTCATCATTAACTTATTTCAATAACTAATATCTTCATAATTTTACGTAGAATGGAAAGAAAATGCTACACTAACTAAAAACTCATGTCTTGAAAAAGGTTGTTTAGGCAGTAAGGGGATGCAGACGTGGCAGGTGTTGTATTTTTCGCATGAAAGGAAGATTTATCTTCCCTTGTGCGAGTCCATTGTTGGATCACCCATTGGTCTCTTTGAATCTATGCCGGTGGATGAATGACAGAGTTCAGAGTTCTTTGAGATAAGTGCAATGGGTACTCCAATGGTGCATTCGCGCAAAGGAAAGTAAATCTTTCTTCTGCGCAAACGATACAAACTTTATCCCTGCAGCTTCCCCTATATTTTAGGGCTATTCTTCAACCTTTCTGTTGGTTTAATGGTGGTAATATGTTTGTAACAATTGCATACCCCATGTACCTTTCAATCAATGAAGTGCAACAGTTATTACCCAAAGCAGATATGACTTAACCATGCCCACATTTTCATGGCTTAGGTGGTGTTACAAGCTGGCATTTCAATTTCCTCCGATAGCATAACAAATTAATGGTATACAGATGTCAGAAGATGGTTTCTCTATTGGCACCTCTACTGCAGGGTGCCAGTGGGATATGTAATAGAAAAATCCTTCTTTAAAAAAATCTACAAGAGGTGGTGAGATTACTGATACCTAGCTTGTTATTCTTTAATAAATGATTATCGAACCCGATTAAATAGAGAAGCATACCTCTCATTAAAAATCATGTTTATAAGGATAGATGCGAGTAAACAATAGTGTTACATGGTATCAACACGAATAAGAGTTAAATTATGTCCTGCACGACTGTTGTGCATGCAATAATACAGCTGCTCGTTCTAATAACAATACATCGAGAAGAGCATTTGATGAATGGGACTCATAGAAATGAACAGTTGTGATTGGGGCATGCATAATTATGTAATGCATGCAGTGTAGATATAATTTCTCATACGGATAATTCATGAAATCATTTTTGGTTCCACCAAGTGGACAGTCTGATGATCATGGATCTTGGACTTTGAGACTACACAAGATCACAGTCCACATACAACTTGGCATGTACAATTAATCTAGCATCCATATCTGGAGTAGGGATGGCAACGGGTTGGATATTAGTTAGATCGATCGATATCTATATCCATCCCATCAGAAAAAGAATCATATCATATTTGTTTCGTACTCATCTCAGGTGGATCGAGTCGGACTCTAAGGATGGGTCGGATATATCCGAACCGATCTCTCTTTCTCTGTTTCCTATCTCCACCACTGCTTGTTGCCCCATCCAATCATCTCCAAAGCCTACAAAATATCATGCTTCCACCAAGATTAAGATCTCAAAACCTCAAGAGACCAACTCACACCACCACAACTCACACAAAATCCTATATGCTTGAGGAAAAAACCCAAACGGAACCTAAAAACCCCTCCGATCTCCCTCAAGTGCTCTCCTTCCCCACAGGTCTCCAAAAAAGAGAATGAAATGAAAAGAAAAAGAAGCAAAAAGAAACAAAAAGATAAATCTATGTGGGAAAACACCGTACCTTTTATTTTTTTAATCTTTCCTTTGTTTTGGTTAATTTTTCCTGCATTTTTTCTCAGTGTTTCCTATATTTTTCAATCCTCAAGAGTCTCAATCAAGTGAGAGGCTTGGAGTAGCTGAACAGGGAAGCTTAGATGATGGCAAGGGTTTTGTCAGAATCCTAATTATCGGGCCGCCGTCGTTAGGGGTGAGGGGGGTAGGGATTCGCTAGACCGCTACTAGGGGTGGGGGAAGTGGGGACCTATCGGTTGCCGTAGCCTCGCTTGGGATGGCCGATGGGGTGGAGGGAGAGTGGAGATCCATCGGCCGCTGCAGCGGCACAGTGCCGCTTGGGTGTCAGGGTGGTCGATCATTAGGTAGGGGTAGAGGGATGTAAATGAGAGAGAAAGGGGGACAGACAGATTTTGATGTAAATGAAAGAGAGATATATTTAAATTTATTTAAATAAAAGATATTATCAAGATAGATTTAGAGCGGTATGTACCATTATTCATATTCGTCCCATTCAGATTGGATTATATCCGGTATTTATTGAATCGGAAAAAATTACCATTCCTAATACGGAGATATGGCAGATGGCGACTGATTGTTCCATCAATCAGCAAAGTATATTGTGTGTTTTTTATCTTATTACATAGCCAACTCCAATCGCCATCTCCCATCATATCTTTTTCTCTCAACTGAGAAAAATATGTATGAAACGAGAAGGACGAGGCCCTTCTCTCACTCTCTATAGCTATCTATTTATGTCTCTTTGACAATGGGACATGTGGAAAGGAATAAACGGCGGCATGCAAGAAAGGGATGTAATACTCGAAACCTTGAGTTTGTGATATATAATACCCGAACACTAGTGCAATTATTCGAGAGAAAAGATTGCAATAGCTAGTCCATTTTCAAGATGGAGATGGTTTTGGTTTCAGTTTCATAGAGGGTATCATTATATGTAGTTATCAATCCATTGCTTAACAAATATGGCATCTCTCAGAGTTCCTTGTTCATTGATCTTCATTGGATATATAGTTTGTTTGGCATCTCTTGCAGATCATGATTTGTATTGTTTGGAGGGAAAAAATAAGGATTATTGCTGTGGAAAAACTTTGAAGTTGTTGGGATATGCCGACCGGTCCCTCTTACGCCGACTCACCGTCGGGTTCGCCTGACCAGCGCCTGACTCTGCCGACCGACGACTGCCGACATCGACCGACCGAGTATACATCGGTCGGGCAGGTCCTCTCCACTCTCGGCGGCCGAACTGTAAAGCCCGATATCCGACTCTCGCGACGCGCCCGACTGACCATCGAAGGGTCCCTGGGTGTTCGCCCGAGGGTCCCTGGGTGTTCGCCCGACATTCCTCGACCAGGCACCGACGTACAGTCGGTCGACTCCTTCGAACGCCGTACGACTGCTGGAGATTGTCCATACTGACAGCGGCGTGCGGCGTAGCCATCCTGGGGCATTATCCCGTCTAGGACGTGGGTTAACCCTAGTGATTTGACAGACCCCACGACGACTCTGATAGTCTTCGACGATTTGACAATTCTCCCATTGTCTGCGCCATTAATGACGATGCCATACCGCGCCCCACTATAAAACAGGAAAGGCAACAGTGCTGAAGGAGGTTCCGGAGAGACCCCTAGCTCTCTCTCTCTCTCTCACTTGCTGAGCTCCTTGATTCTTTTCTACTGTTGCCTAGTCTTCTCTCTGACTTGACTGTCGGAGGGTCCCCGCCGGAGTCACCTTCGGTCAGTGTGGATTTCTTTTGCAGGCACTCGTTCCCGACGACCAAGCGATGAGGGGATTGGCCGCAACAGGTTTGGCGCGCCAGGTAGGGGGTAGGAACAGGGATTGCGACCCCCACAGAACTTGAGACATCCTTTCGAGATGACAAGAACCAGAGCTCAGCGGTCGAGGGTCACCGGATCGGCGAGGCACTCTTCCCATCGGGAAGAGGCCTCTCCTCCACCCTCCATGGCGGAACCTAGCTCTTCGTGTCTTGTGGTGACCACGGAGGCACAGATCACGACGATCGTGCGGTAGATGACCGTACTGACGGATGCGGTCAAGAGCCTTCAACAGCAACCAACCCGGTTGTCGCACTCGCCGGTGGAGCAACCGGCGGCACACCCGATGCCCTCCAGGAGCAGCCGCCGGTGCCCGCATCGGTCTCCATCTCCTCCTGGGAGCAGCTGTTGCAGCACTCCCACCAAGAGGAGGAGAGACGGCTGCGGCTTGATACCCATCGGTCTCGACGACCGACTCCTTCCCAGTTGGAATGGGCAAGGAAGGAGAAGCGGCCGCGAACGCCATCCGCCTCCCTCTCAGAGTCATCGGGAGACTCCACCCCCGGGGTCTCTCAGCACCGACGGGCCGACGACTACGAATGCAGGTTCGAAGAAATCGACCGTCGGCTCGTCCAGCTGCAGGTGGACGGACAGAAGTCCTCGAACGATGTTGACTTTCAGACCGCCCAACCTCTCTCCCGACGCATCCTCGACGAGTCGATTCTCAGTCGGTTCAAGATGCCTCACGTGGAGCCTTACGACGGCTCCACCGACCCAATTGACCACCTGGAGAGCTACAAGGCTCTCATGATGATCCAATGGGCGACCGATGCCCTCCTTTGCATCGGCTTCCCCGCCACACTCCGCAAAGCTGCCAGGGCCTGGTACTCTGGCCTTCGCCCAGGAAGTGTTCACTCCTTTGGACAGCTTGAGCATTCTTTTGTGGCCCACTTTAGCACCAGCCAGAAGCCGCCACAAACTTCGGATAGCCTTTTTTCCCTCAAACAGGGAGAAAATGAGATGCTCCGACATTTCGTGATGTGATTCAACGCGGCCACGCTCGAGGTCTGGGATCTCAATGAAGACATGACCATCTCAGCCATGAAGAGGAGGTTAAGGGGGTCCCGATTTACCTACTCGTTGGATAAGACCCTCCCCCGGACATACGCCGAATTGCTAGAGCGCACGTACAAATACATATGCGCAGACGAAGGAGCTTCCGATCGACGCCTGACCGAGGCCAAGGGTCAGAAGGAGAAGTGAAGGAAGGGTCGGACCCCTGTCGAGCCTAGCAGGCCCCCGACCGACAAACCGGTCTCACCCCAACAACGGAGCCAAAGGTCGCCTCGATGGTGGAGTCCGAGGCCGACGCATCCCAGGTATGACTCCTATACTCCTCTTTCTGCTCCTCATGCGCAGATTTTGATGGAGATTGAAGGAGAGGAATATCTGCGACGGCCTCCGCCTTTGAAGGCAAAGGGCCTCGATCGATGGAAGTACTATCGATTTCATCGGAGCCATGGCCACAACACCGAGCAGTGCATCCAACTCAAGGATGAAATCAAGGCCCTAATACGCCGAGGATATCTCGACAAATTTCGGAGGAACCCGCCGACTCTACCCGTCACCAACCGACGACCCCAGCCGACTAAGGAAGCTTCGAATAATCAGCCTACAGCCGGGGTCATCAACATGATCTCCAAACGACTGGGCCGGGGACGACTGCTGGAGGGGAGCCGACGAAGAAGCTGCGCGAAGACAATGTAATTACTTTTACGGATGAAGATGTTCGGGGTGTCCAAACTCTCCATGACGACGCTGTTGTTGTCTCGGCAACAATAGCAAATTATGATGTAAGAAAGATCTTTGTAGATAATGAAAGTTCGATGAATATTTTGTTTTACTCGACCTTCTCCCGGATGCGACTGTCGGCTGACCGGCTCAGGAGAGTCTCTACACCCCTGATAGGCTTCACTGGGGATGCTATCACGGTGGAAGGGGAAATTACTTTGCCCGTGATAGCTGGAACCGGACCACGACAAAGCACAGTCCACTTGACCTTTGCGGTCGTCCAAGTGCCCTCGGCCTACAACGTCATACTTGGAAGGCCCGGACTAAATGCCCTCAGGGCGATAGTCTCGACGTATCATCTGTTGGTTCGGTTCCCGACCAAAAATAGAGTCGGAGAGATGCGCGGGGATCAACAGCTCGCTCGACGATGCTTCCAGATCTCCGCTCAAAGCGACGAATCGAAGATCTCCCTGACGGTCGACAAGTTGGACCAACGGGAAGTGGAAGAACGGGGTGAGCCGGTCGAACAGCTTGTCCCCATCTCGATAACAGAGAACCCCGAATGAATGGTATGGGTCGGATCTCAATTACCCGACCCCGGGCGACGGTAGCTAGTGAAACTACTGAAGGCCAACGCTGACGTATTCGCTTGGTCGGCAGCGGATATGTCGGGCATCCCTCCGGAGACGATGACTCACCGACTTAACATCAACCTAGCAATGAGACCGGTGAGGCAGAAGAAGCAGTCTTTTGCTCCCGAAAGGCAGAAGGCCATCGATGAAGAAGTGGACAAGCTACTCGAGGCGGGCTTCATCAGAGAGACCACGTATCCCGATTGACTCGCCAATGTGGTCATGGTGAAGAAAGTCAACGGAAAGTGAAGGATCTGCATCGACTACACCGACTTGAATCGGGCCTGTCCGAAGGACAGCTTTCCACTCCCAAAAATTGATCAGCTGGTAGATGCGACGTCCGACTACCGACTGCTCAGCTTCATGGATGCCTTTATCGGGTACAATCAGATTCGGATGGCACCGGAGGACGAAGAGCACACGACTTTCGTGATCGCTAAGGGCCTTTACTGCTACAGAGTAATGCCTTTCGGTCTGAAGAACGCCGGGGCTACCTACCAACGACTTGTCAATAAGGTCTTCAAAGACCAAATCGGGCGCAACATGGAGGTGTACGTGGACGACATGCTGGTAAAGAGTGCGCAAACTCCAGATCATGTGCAAGATCTCGAGGAAACCTTTCGCACTCTACGACGACATCGGATGAAGCTAAACCCAACTAAATGCACCTTCGGAGTGACTTCGGAAAAGTTCCTCGGGTTCCTCGTTTCGCAACGAAGAATCGAGGCCAATCCCGAGAAGATCAAAGTAATCATCGATATGCGACATCCGAACAACAAAAGAGAGGTGCAGCAACTCAACGGAAGGATCATCGCACTCAGCCAATTCATCTCTCGGTCGGCTGAAAGATGCCTCCCGTTCTTCAAAACTTTGAGACAGGTGAAGGACTTCTCTTGGTCGGACGAGTGTTGGCGGACCTTTGAGGACCTAAAAAGGTACCTGGCCTCTCCATCGCTGCTTGTAAAGTCAAAAGTCGGAGAGACGTTGTACCTCTATCTGGCCACTTCCCCTGAGGCGGTTAGCTCGGTGCTCGTCCGAGAGAACGAGAACCGAATCCACCAACCTATATACTACACCAGCAAAGTGCTTTACGGTGCTGAAGCTCAGTATTCGAAGATGGAGAAGATGATATTCACCCTGATCGTGTCTACACAACGACTTCATCCGTATTTTCAAGTGCATGCCATTGTGGTCCTCACCAACCAACCCCTGAGGGCGATATTGCACCGCCCCGACACATCGGGACGACTGGCGAAATGGGCAATGAGGCTCAGCGAGTTCGACACCCAGTACCGATCGTGACCTGCCTTGAAGGCCCAGGTCCTGGCCGATTTTATCGCGGAATGCCCGACAACCGATCAAGGATCGGAAGATGGGAGCTCCAGAGAAGTTGCAATCTCGGAGCCTGACCCCAGGTCTACCTGGGTGTTGCACATCGACGGAGCTTCCAATGCTCAGGGGAGCGAGACCGGGTTCCTGCTTACCAACTCGAAGGGAGTAGTCACTGAGTACGCCCTTCAATTCGACTTTAAAGCCTCCAACAATCAAGCCGAGTATGAGGCGCTCCTCGCTGGCTTGAAGATGACGAAAGAGCTTAGGATCGACAGCCTCCGAGTCTTCTCCGACTCCCAGCTGATTGTGGGGCAGGTCAAGGGCGAATTTGAGGTGCGAGACCCGACTATGGCAAAGTATCTCCAGAAGGCGAAAGATCTCGTGGCACGCTTCGGATATTTCGAGATCTCCCACATCCCTAGGTCGGAGAACGCTCGGGCCGACGCACTCTCCAGGCTTGCGACTTCAGCTTATGACGCCTTGGGTCGGACGTTCGTGGAGAGTCTTGAGCAGCCAAGCATCGACAGGGTCGAGGAGGTGCTGCAACTAGCGGTCGAGCCAAGGTGGATGGATCCGATCGTCCAGTACCTGACCGACGGAACTAGCCCTGAAGACCCCACGGAGGCCAAACGGCTTCGATGGTCAGCCTCCCAATACGTGATGATGGATGGCCGACTCTACAAAAGGTCGTTCTCCCTCCCTTTACTCAGATGCCTGGGACCAACCAATGCGGACTACGCGCTCAGAGAAGTACACGAAGGGATCTGCGAAAATTACTTGGGGGGCAAATCTTTGGCCTACAAAGTCCTACGGCAGGGTTAGTACTGGCCTACCATGAGGAAGGATGTAGCTGAGTTGGTTCAGAAGTGCGAGCCGTGCTAGAGGTACGCCAACATACAACATTAACCAACCAGCCGAATTACCCCTATTGTCGTCCCGTGGCCTTTCGTCCAGTGGGGGATCGACATACTCGATCCTTTCCCTCCGGCATCTGGCCAGAGGAAGTTTATAGTCATCGCCATCGACTACTTCACTAAGTGGGTGGAAGCCGAGCTTCTGGCACAAATCACCGAGCGAAAGATGGAAGACTTCGTCCAAAAGTCCATCATCTTCAGGTTCGGATTGCCGCATACCATTATCACCGACAATGGACGACAATTCGACAATCAGGACTTCAGAGACTTCTGTGCAAGATTCCACATCACGCACTGACGGACCTCGATCGGACACCCACAGTCCAATGGTGAAGTCGAGGTGACCAACTGGATCATTCTGCATGGACTTAAAATCTGACTGAATGAAGCCAAAGGCCTCTGGGTCGAGGAGTTGAATTCCGTCCTATGGGCGTATCGAACGACACCCCGTGTCCCAACCGAAGAATCACCTTTCAGCTTGGCCTATGGGACAGAGGCAATGATACCACTCGAGATCGGGCTACCATCGACTAGAGTCGAGCAATACCAAGAGCCGGACAACTCCGAGTGTCGGAGGGCCGACCTGGACCTCCTACCCGAACTCCGATGCGAGGCTCGGCTTCGTATGGCTTCTTATCGACAGAGAGTAGCCCGATACTACAATGCCAAGGTCAAGCCAAAGCTTTTCAGGCCTGGGGATCTAGTCCTGAGAAAGGCAGAAGTCTCGAAGCCTCTAGATCGAGGAAAGTTAGCTCCGAACTGGGAAGGAACCTACAAGGTAGCGGACACCTACGGGCCGAGAGCTTACCGACTGGAGACTCTAGAAGGGGACGCCATTCCCCGGACCTGGAATACCAACAACCTAAAGTTGTACTACCAGTGAACCTTGTATCCCCTCATCTGGAATACAAATTCAGTTTCAAAACTTCAGAGTCTGGAATCTCGACTCTTCGACTGTGGGTCGGCGTTCGTCAGAAGTACGAGCCCCGACGTCCCGACTTGAGCCTAACGTTCCACTGGGGACCAACGGCCTGATCACCAATGATGCATCGGACGCTTGCGATAGTCGGTACATCCATGACGACGGGAGTTACACTCCTTCTGCAGACAAACCTTCGGGCAAAACAATCGGCTGACTCGCCGACTCGGCCCCAGCCAAGAAAGCCCAAGTGCCAACGCGACCGATGTCGCGTTCACAATTTACCGATCAGGTTATGATCGGTCGAAGGATATTCGGCTTACCACCATTTATCACACGGTGCGATGCATATACCCGACCCAGGTCTGGGTAACGGAAACTCGACTTGTCATCATTTTCCCGATTAAACGCGTCGGTCGCCATTCGACTGAACGCATCGGACGATATTTGACTATCAGATCCTACGGAATAACCCGGCCATCGAGCTATGTACAGAGGTCGGTCGACCTTCAACTCGATGTACGTGCCCGACTCACGTTCGACTTGAGCTCTCGACCGTTGGGTCATGCGACAGCCGGGAGGCTGATCCAAAGTCAGAATTTGCTCCGCCTTTGCCGCAGCGCGCGCTACTGACTATCTCAGATCGTTATCTGGGATCCTACCGAACGTCCTAACTGGTACGTTGCGCTTACGACTTATACGTTCAAAAAGTATTTCAGCGAATCACACAAGACATATCTCAAGATACATACAGAGAAAAAGGTCAAAGTTAAAAGACTTTGATTTCATTAAAGTTCGGGCTAAGTTTACAAAATTAGGCCGAAGCCTGATTACAAGTATGACTGAACAAAAGTAAAAACAAAAGACTGACTAATCTTTGGAGTCGGTTTCCTCCACCGGACGAAGGTTGGGGATAGTCGGCGTGTCCACTCGGGCTTCAGGAGTCGGGGCCGCTTCGGCAGTCGGAGCCACCTGACCTTCGATAGTCTAGTCTGCGTCGGCTTCGGCTTCGGCTTCCACTACGATGGTGCGATCTCCTAACGACGGGTCAGTCGTCTCCTCCGTAGCTTGGGCCTCCGACTCTGGTAAGACGATGCTACTGAGGTCGAGCTCCGGATATAAATTTCGGACGGCTTCCGGAGCATCCTCATACCTCACTCGGTACGAAAGGAAGCCGCTCTCCAGAAGGTCTTCCCGGTACTCCTCGGAGTCGCGGAAGTCCTCCACGGCCGGACTCATGGCTTCCTTCACCGACTCTGCCTCCGCCCTAGCGATGTCCGCTTCGGCCTGAGCGGTGGACAGGTTCTCTTCGGCCTTAGCGAGGTTCCCTAGGCTTGTTCGGAGCTGCTCGCGTTCGGCCTTGAGCTCCTTGGCGAAGTCATCCCGCTCATGAAGCAGCCGACGAACGGTGCGGGACTTTCGCTTGGCGTCATCCCAAGCCGACTGTAGCTCGGCCCCCGAAGCGGCCAGAGCGCCTGTGAGTCGGGAGACCTCCTCGGTGAGACGGGAGATCTCCCCCTCAAGCCGGGCCTCCTGATCGACCGACTGCTGCAACTGGTCGACCAGTATGACCTTATCGGCCTCGGCAGCCATGGCCTTATCCTTCCAGGCCGCGCGCATATCACCGAATCTTCAATATCCGGCTTCTAGCTCGGATATGTTATAAATCAGCTACAAAAAATGAAGTCAACCGTCAGAAGATCGAACTTACAACAAACGATAATGAAGACGAAAAGGAGGAAGACTTACCCGGATCATAGTCGGATAGAACGAGGACAGCATGTCGGAGACACGCTGATTCTTCATGGCCTCAACGTCGGCTGGGAGGATGAGCGCCTGGCATAGCCTCCTGGCCAAGTCGTGGTTGGCCAGGGCCGACGCTCTGTCGAAAAGTGGGGAGTCAGTCGACGCCCCACCACCGGCCGACCTCCTGTCATCGTCGGATGCCATCGGAGCCTTCCCCCGTGCGGATATCCAGACTCTGATGTCAGAGAAGGAGGGCATGCTTGAGCCCGACTGGGTCCCTACCGAAGGCACGGCAGCCACCGACGCAGGTTGTTCGGGCTCACGAACCTCTTCCCGAACCTCTCCTGCCGGCTGAGCAGCCGGCGCACCCCCGACCGATTCCTCGACCGCCCGTCCCTCGGGCGAGGCTGCTCCCTCGACCGATGGTCCCTCGGACGGGACTTCAACGGGCACCGTCAGCGCCGACAGTGCAATGACGGGCTCCGTCTCCGCCCCAGCCGGCTCGCTCAGCGGAGCTACCTGAGGCCTCTTGGGAGGCACGATGGTTCGGCCCCTTGCGCCGGCCTCTTCCGCACAGCGTACTGTCGGACATCGGCCGCCGTCAATCTCGCCCTCGGTGGCATATCTGCAAATGGCGACAAGTGATCAGCACCAAAAAAGAAAGGAAAGAAGAAAGAGGAAAGGAGAAGAAAAACGAACCTAAGCGAGGGACCGGGCTGAGACCGACGTCGTACAGGGCCTGCTCGGTGACGAGCTCCCTCTGCTTCGGCACCGAGATATCTTTTAGACGGTGGAAGTCTTCTCGATCCCTGGCCTCCACCTGACTGTTCTCGTTTGGTTGGGTCGGGGGTCCCCCCAACGGATAGGGAATCCCCAAGGAACGGGAGAGAGACGAAGAAGAACTGGTTCTTCCACCCATGAATCGACGATGAAAGATCGATGATAAAGGAGAGACCCTTTCGAGGATTGAAGTACCACCACCCTCGGGCTTTAGGGTGGGGTCGGAGAATGAAAAAAGCTCGGAAGAGTGAAATCCGAGGGATGGTCGGCAAAAGCTGACACAACAGGGCAAAGTTGACTATTAGCCGAACCGAGTTCGGCGCAAGTTGCGCCAGACATAGCCCGTAATAGTCCAACACATTTCGGATAACTTCGGGACTGAAAAGCGAAGACCGACCCGAGGTCCTCGACGTAGAAGGCCACTTGGCCCTCAAGCGGGCTGTTAACCCGACCATTGGCTCCAGGGGCGAACAGCTGAAATTGCTCCGGGATGCAATATTGCTCTCGGAGCCGATCAACGTTCGGCCCCGAAAGTGAAAAGACCTCCACCTCTGGGGTCGACCGAGGGTCGTCAGTCGGGTTCCCGACCGACCTCCTCTTGGAGATGTTCTAGCCATAAACCGGAATAGAAGTCGGAAAATAGGAAGAAGGGGGAAGAGAACCGTGAGGAAGCAAGGAAAAGGAAGGACAACGGTGAAGGCTCCTAGAGGAAAAAAGACTTCTAAAGGGGGAAAATGGAGACGGTTACCTGGGGCAAGGGACCGCTCAATCAGAGTTTCAGCAGCAAGTGTGGAAAGTGGAAACCCGGATGCAGGCGACCCTGTATATATAGCGCCCCCCCCGACGGCCGATATGAAAGCACGACCAACGAGGATCTCCCAGATCGCGACACGTGGTGACATCTGGGCCCTCCTTCGGCCCGACGGTTCGACGCACCTGCCCTCAGATCGGGCCACGTCATCTCCATCCGCTTGAGCAGACCCGGCCCAATGGCCACCTGCCACGCGGTGGAAAGACCGTGGCATTTTGCGTTCCCGAAGAGATGGCGGGAACGACGGTTTCCATTCCCGACGGGACGGGACGCCTGACACCGTACCGGCTAGCGGTACAGACGTCAGAGTCAGGATTCGATGCGATGGATATCCACTCCTTTCGCCTAACGCTGCCGCCAGCGCAAGGACGCTGGCCAGCACACCATCCGACTCAGGAGTGGAGGGGGGCAACTGTTGGGATATGCCGACCGGTCCCTCTCATGCCGACTCACCGTCGGGTCTGCCTGACCAGCGCTCGACTCTGCCGACCGACGACTGCCGACACCGATCGACCGAGTATACGTCGGTCGGGCAGGTCCTCTCCGCTCTCAATTGGTCGAACTGTAGAGTCCGATATCCAACTCTCGCGACGTGCCCGACTGACCATCGGAGGGTCCCTGGGTGTTCACCCGAGGGTCCCTGGGTGTTCGCCCGACATTCCTCGATCAGGCACCGATGTACAGTCGGTCGACTCCTTCGAACGTCGTACGACTGCTGGAAATTGTCCGTACTGACAGCGGCATGCGGCGTAGCCATCCTGGGGCATTATCCCGTCTAGGACGTGGGTTAACCCTAGTGATTTGACAAATCCCACGGCGACTTTGACAGTCTTCGGTGATTTGACAATTCTCCCATTGTCTGCGCCATTAATGACGACGCCATGCCGCGCCCCACTATAAAATAGGAAAGGCAACAATGCTGAAGGAGGTTTCGGGGAGACCCCTAGCTCTCTCTCTCTCGCTGAGCTCTTGATTCTTTTCTACTGTTGCCTAGTCTCCTCTCTGACTTGACCGTCGGAGGGTCCCCGTCGGAGTCACCTCCGGTCGGTGTGGGCTTGTTTTGTAGGTACTCATTTTTGATGATCAGGCGACGAGAGGATTGGCCGCAACAGAAGTATTCATTCAACTATAATTCTTTTGCTAGGATATAGGTTATGTTACTTAGTTTAAGATTGCCATGCAAAGGAGTTCGGGAGCTTGTGTGCTATGCACGTGTAAAAAGGTTGATGGAGATGCAACACAAGTTTTGGGAAGCAAATACAAAGATTATTATTTCAAGAAAAAAATAAACATAGAATTTATGTGTGCAGAAAAAATTTAGCATGAATTTTTTTTTTTAATGTATCAAAATTGAAGAGTTCAAGTAAGTTATATGATTATCGTGGAAACATTTCTAAGATTATTAAAAGTAAATGTTAAACATTTTTATGGAGGTTGTCTGAATATGAAATTCATTCAAAATACAAAATTGAAAGGTTTTTGTAAACTTAAATTTTGTGATCTCAGGACATTTGCATTAGCTGATCAGTGGTTACATCGACTCACTTCCAAGAAAGGATTGAGGGCCTCGAGACCTCGGTGATGTTATCCATTAAGATTTGAACTCTATCAGTTTCAGCCAAAAAAAAAAAAAAAAACCTATCAGAAATCTCCCATGTAAAAATCTTGTATTTGCAAATGAAAATCTCAGACAACCCGAGTGCTAAAAAATGATGTTTAATTGGCATATCCTCATGTTTCCCTAAAAAAGGTAAAGAAAACAAAAGAAGCATATCCTCTCAAATACTTAAAAAATGAAAGTATATGTGCAAGCACGGGGATGTTAGAGCAGAGGAATCTTCACTTATTTTTGAGGTGTCTAATTGGGCTTGATTAGGTCAACAGTTTGTGTTAGATTTATGCTCAAATCGGTTGGTGGTCTGGTGTACCCATGAACGTTAATTATAACTTTGGATGTGGTCCAGTCCCAAATGGAATCGGTAAAGATGTGGGTTAGGCCCGAGGCCAAAGCCCAGGGAACTCCCAAAGGCCAAAGCCCAGGGTCCTTCATGGATTTGGAAACCTTACAGGATCCATCTCACCATGCATATCTCCGAAATATTGGTGATGGTGATGGAAAATAGATTGTTTGCTAAATATTAGAGCAGCGAATTCTTTGTGCATCATAGGCGGCGTAGAAAATTCAATGTGAGGTACATCATCTCATTTGATTGGTTCATGTAATCACCACTTTTCAACGTGCATTTAATACTTGCAGGTCGGCTTTTTCAATTAAAAATTTTATATGACGAAAATATTCATATCCTTTAAAAAAATTATGATATTCTATATCCATATCATGATATCCTGCATCCATAATATGCACAAAATGTCATAATTTTTTTCTAAAAAATATAGATATTTTCGTCATTCAAAAATTTCAAAGAAAAAGTCGACTGCAGATATTAAATACATATTGAAAAGTGATTAAACAAAAATACCTCTCTCATATTATAATATTTTAAGCTATATTATGCCATAAGATGTCATAATTTTTTTTAAAAGTTAAAGATATTTTCGTTATACAAATTTTTAAACGAAAAAATAGATCTGCATGCATTAAATATACGTTGGAAAGTAGTGACTACGTGGATCAATCGGACGAAACGGTGCACTCCACGTTGGATTTTCTATACTGTTCGCGGTGTACAAAGAATTTCTTATTAGAGTATTGCATGCCTGGCACATGGACTCCCAAAGACTCCCAAAGATAGATAGACGTTGTATTTTTCATACGAAAGAAAGATTCACCAATCAACCATTAAATCATGCAGTGGTCGCTTCGAGATTTATACAAATAGATCAATGACTAAGTTCAAAGTGTTTTAAGATCTATATGGGATATGATCCAATGGTTGAAAGAAAAGCAATCATTCTTTCGCACGAAAGATACACCCCAAACCCACAAAGACTATATAGCTGCAGGACAGAGGGTGCATCTTTTACAGGAAAGAAGGACTCACCTTCTTTCACATGAATCCACCACCATTAAACCGTATAACAGCTACTTCAAGACCCATGCATGCATGTGGATGAATAGAAAAGTTCAAAGTGGTTTGAAATCTGTATAGGATATAATCCAACAGCCAATAAAGATTAATCATTTTTTTCACACTAAAGATACAACACTGGCCGTATCTGAGTTTAGTGTTCAGATTAATTATCAACTTGGTCTTCAGTTTAGTGTTCATGAAAGCTCGGGTAAGAATATGGGTGGAGTCGATTTGCATCCAAAATTTGTCCCTTCTACCACTTTTTTAAAAGTTCACTTTAACTCCACTTAATCAAAAGGGCAATATGATGCGGATGGTTTCTGGGATACTATTGGTCACTTAGGCCCTACTTACAATAAATATTGATTAGATGTTGTAAATAATCTATGGATAAAGTCCAGTTTATCTCTCCTCGGCCTAACTTAGCCCTCCAACTACTGAAACAAATAGATGTATATGTAGAGCTCTCTACACAATCTTTACATCGCCACTCTTCCGGCCAATTGCTTGGTGGTCCCTGATGTGAAAGAAAAGAATTCATAGTCCTTGTACCAACAAATAATTCTAATGAGAGATGAGCACAAAAAGAGAACGCGCATATATAGGTCCTAAGCATGCCTCCTTATTATACAATATTCTTTATAAATATTATAGAAGTTGGTTTCCTTGGATGGTAGCATGTACGATTTAAAATTTGAAAGGGAATAAATATTGCTTCGATCTTCCAACATTGTACACTCAAGATTGGTATCTTTCTTTAATCAAGTAGCTCCTAGTATATATATATATATATATACCTGCATTAAAATAATATAAATTAACTTATGACCATTAAGAAAACACAAAGTTAAGTATCTTCTTATTGTGCTTGGGTCCAACATCGCGAGAGTTCCTAGGTAATTATGGACAAATAGGGATTAAGGAATCTAACAGGCATCAGCCTTTGCTTATTAAGCAAACCATCAGATAACTTAGGCTAAGCCTAAATACAGGGCCTTACATAATGTCAGGGAACAATTGGTCTAACTAATTAATTTAGCTGCACAAGCCTTAAGTCTACATTCTCCAGTATAATCATACTAGCACTCCTATAGTTCCTATTATATGATAGTAAATAAATTTTAATATCATAATCTCGTTAGATGATCTATATTTCTTCATCTAAAATTCTTTTAAGATCTACAACTACGAAGGATGCAAGCACAGTTTACATAAGAAGCAATAATTAAAGAGGAAAGCAAAAGTAAAATGGAATGGCGATGCGGATGAGACGGTGGTGCGCCGCTCGCAAACACCATTCCAAGGTATCCATATCCTGCTCCTCCACCACCACCGCCGGCCCCACTACCTCCACCGTCTGCCATCAAGCCCCCATTGTTGACCCCAGAATAGCCCGTCCCCACATCGTTATCCCTGTCATATCACAGACACACCATGAGCACCTACAGCAGTAATACCTATCCTCTTGCATGCAGGAAAAATAGAATTTATTCCAGTATAGTTTCTTTTGTGCTTCATTATTGTACTTGGAGGTGATGGCATATTCCAAAGGGGCGTTGCAACTCGCAATCATCGAAAAATGGGATTGGGACCTCTTGGAAGCTGCCTCCTATATCCCAGGTTTAAGCATGATCAAAAGAAATCGAAGAGATGATGATGATTGTGGGAGCCATATATAAAGATTTGTTTGGTAATACATGTAGGTCCAAATTGTGTGTTCCAGTCGAATTACTCCTGGTGCGATCATTCTTAGGCCGTAGCCAAAAGAATTGAAAGATTAGAGTCGATTTAGCCTATAGCATGATACATGCAAATGATACAAGAAAGTATGAAGAACCTAGCTTTGTTAACTTTATCGAATTAAGATTCGAGTATCCAATACTTACAACTTTTATGCTCACCTTCCTCACCACTGCTGTGGCTTCCCATTAGTGGAAAAGTGTTCTCGAGATTCAAAATTAGTTAATTCCAATCACATGCCGTGCCACATTAGGATTAGAAGGAAAAGTTTATAAAAACCATTCATGAACCATGAAGCATTCCCCTTGATATTTTGAAACTGCCAGAATAAAGCAAATACGTTTTCCACATTTATCCTTTGAGACAAATCTTCTACAATACAAGTTGCAGAAGTTACTAGAAGTTGTATATGACAAATTTTGATAGGTCCACAAAAAATAAAGCTAAAATTCCCATCCTATTTAAAAGGACAATGAATCTTCTCATCATAGAAAAATCCTATATGGGTCATCGTCCATGAGTACTGTGAGATCCATCGCTAAATTTAAGAATTATGCCTAGCTTATGATGCCACCGGGCTCCTTAGAGCTAATAATGCTAACCACCGAGCTAGGGAACTGGAACAATAATACGTAAATGCCGTACTAAACCATTAGGACTACGAGACAATTAAACCTATAAAAAAAAAAAAGGACGTTACAAGCATTGATTAATTTATGGCTTAGAGGCGGTGGAGAAAAAATTTTGGGTAGACTTAATAAATCACATATATATATAATAAAATTAATAAAAAAAAATCACATCAATATTTTAAACTGAAAAGTCCTATCGTTTGAACTGAAAATTCTCGGAAGATCCGGAGCCCGAGACACGGACTTGTCGGTTCCACGCCAGGGCCACGTGTCCTGCCCCCTTCGCGAATTTTAAGAGAGAGACTTTGGGCTTTTGATGCGGGGCCCACGCGCCGGAGCTCCAGGGGCCCCGGATATTCTCTCGAAGAAGCCCTGCTCTCGCGTATCAATGGGGGCTCTGGGCTTCCTTGGCTTGTCAAAAAGGAAAGGCTATGAAATTAGTCACACACGGGCAAACCCGAGATCGTCAAAGCCCATCATCGCCAGTGTACGTTGCAGCATGGTTTTTATGTGGGTGCATGATTGGGTAAACGTTGAAACTGGCTCCACTAGCTGAACCCGAATGGAAAAAAAGATAACTACCCTTACTGGCCTTTCCCGCTAAAACACGGACTGGCATTGTCTAATATACCGTTTTTTCATTAATGAAATATCATAAAAGTTCGGCTTTTCCGATCCAACGGCTGTCTTTTCCCAGGGACCACCGTTGTCTTATTCTTTTGTATTTTTTTTTATCGATCATATATTCTGTTTATCTTTTTATTTTATTAATAAGTAGTAAATTGCAGTAAATGATCTGTGGAATTTTTCAAAATTACTTTGCTCAGATCTTAACTTCTTGCATTTTGCAATTATCAAAAAAAAAAAAAAGAAAAAGGTTTCTTCTCTTCTCATGGCATTTAGAAATACCTAATTCAAAACTATTTCTATAAATATAGATATCTAGTCCAATATGGTCCTATGATTTTATTTGTGGTACTACTCAATCAATAAAGTCTATAAAATTTTCAGTTCAACCATCCAAATAAATTTTAAATAATAAATTGTAATAAAAAATCTATGGAATTTTTTGAAATTGGCCAACCGATTCAAACCACATGCATTGGCTTAGACCAACAGCACTTGCATGATAAAATAAGAAATGGTTTCTTTTTTCTTTTGAAGGAATAAAAAAGAAGCATTTCTACTTGCCTCAAAGCCCGCAAGGTCAGATTCTCTTCTATTTTCTATCTCATGTGCCTCCATATTTCCAAATTATATATATATATATTTTGAATCCGATTCTCTTCTTATTTCCAACTTTTCACTATACACCCACGTTTGCATCCGCCTCTAGCGGGTGGCAATTTGAGCTCCTTATTTCCGGAAGGTCTCTTTGCGAGCAAGAACTAAGATTTTGAGTTAGAAAGGTGGTAGAAACCACTACATGTTAAGACAGACCGGGAAATGGATTTGGACGAAGTGTAACATGGACCTTAAATAAAACAAAGGTATCTCTTTTTTTTTTGGTAGTTGAAAAAAAGAAGTTATCTCTTTATCTAACAGTCAAAAACCGAGATCTTAGTGCAGATTGGTCTGGGTATTTGACCTTATCGACCGTTGTCAGGGCTGAAATGGGCATTTACCAGAAGAAATTGCTGGACGAGAACCCAGAGAAGGGGATGGACGAACAACCGAAGCAGCAGTGAATCAATCCAACGAGCCCCGGAATATTCTAATAGGACAGGAGTCCGAGAAAGGCTGAAAAAAGGGACAGGACAAGATACTTTCAAATTCCCCATCAGCGTTTCCAACGCTACAAACCTAAAATGCCCTCCATGTACTTCACGAATCCCCAAGTTCAGACAACATCCAAAACAGCAGACAGCCTTCTCCGCGACTCAACGACCACGAGTATACGATTCACTCGTAGGAAAGGCTGCCTGCTCCTCCAGTGCGAACTGCTGGTCCACCACTCAACCCGTTGGATTCCTTGCCTACAGTAGTAACAGTACCCACGTTCACGCTTTCTGCGCTCCGGTTGGCAGAAGAAGCATATGAGAACCTATATAAAAATCGGCAAAAGAGACCCAAAACGGGACCCACATCGTGCTTTGTGTCATGTCACCGTGTCCGCCCGGTATTCCTTGGTAACGGAAGCCGGGGACATAAAAGGCTGTTTGGGTAACGGCGTGTAACATTCCTGTTAACAGGCACCCGGGAGGCTTGAAACCCATACGGGAAGCTACGGATATTAGATATATAAATGGATAGAGGTACCTGGGCCCACAGAGGACGCCTGCGTTCATGGTGAGCTGGTCGATGATGGCGGCCGGCTTGGGGTCGAGACTCTCCGCCTTGGCGTACGTGGCCTCCAGGCCCTCCCCGGAGGGCACGAAGAAGGCCCCGTTGACCATGATGTCCCCCTCCGTCCTCCAGTTCCATCCGGCCCAGTCCTTCTCGTCCGTGTCCACCCTCTTGGTCACCTGTGTTAATTATAAATAATAATAATAATAATATATTAGTATGTTAGATTCGTGGAGGAGTCCGCAGGTACAGGTTATGTTACACCACCTCCTTGGCGTTGGGGTCGGAAGGGGCGACGTAGCGATTGCCCTGGCTGTTGAGGGTGGGGTTGGCGCTGCCCCCGATGGCGTACATCTCCCACTGGGTGTAGTCGTTGTTGACGATGTGGAAGTAGCCGTGGCGGCAGCGGGGCATGCGCTGCACCAGCGCCTCGCCGAAGTGGTTGAAGGCGATGGTCACCTGCATCCCGGTGTCCGGCAGGTAGTCGTCGCTGTGGCCGAGGAGCATCACCTCGTTGTGGTGGGAGAAGTAGTTGTTGGAGATGGTGATGGCGGTGGAGCCCATGATGGCGTCGATCAGGCCGTCGGCGCAGTAGGAGAGGGAGCAGTGGTCCACCCAGAGGTTGCGCCCGCTGTAGATGGAGACGCCGTCGCCGTCGGATCGGGTGCGCCAGCCGTAGTGGGTCGGGGAGGAGCGGACGTTGGCATCGCCGGTGGGGACGCAGTGGTGGATGTGGAGGTTGTGGAGGATGACGTGGGAGACGTACTGGAGGGTGATGCAGGCGCCGCCGGCGATGTGGACGTTAGTGCCCCGGCCGTCGATGGTCTTGAAGCTGTTGACGAGGAGCTCCTGGTTGAGGTGGATGGTCATGTCGCCGGCGAAGATGATCCAGAGGGGGCCCTCCTGGATGGCGCCGTAGCGGAGGGTGCCGGGGGCCGGGTTGACCGGGTCGCGGTCAGAGGGGTCGGTGACCACGTAGATAGGACCGCCCTTGCCGCCCAGGGTGTCGCGGCCGAAGCCCAGGCCGCAGTCCGCCAGCCGCTGCCGGTCCGACTGCCAGTCGCCGAAGCACCGCCAGCAGTCGTCGATCGGGTTGCCGGTCAGGCACGAGGGCGACGCCAGGTCCTTCTTCTTGGCGTCAAGCAAAGCTCGCCGCCGGGAGGACTCCACTTGCCTGAAATGGAGATCAGGAGAGCCGCATTGTGAGGAGAATGAGAGCTAATTAGAGCTGGGTTCGAGAGGGGGATTACCTTTGGACCTCCCGGACGACGGATTCGGGGTCGGGGTGGGCGTAGGGATGGTAGGTGGAGTTGGGGTGGAGGAATGCGCCGGCGCCGGCGGCGAGGAAGGGAGCGGGAGAGAGGGAGAATGGGAGAGAGAGGAGGAGAATGCAGGAATGGAGGAGGAGGCGGTGGAGCATTTTGGCGGTGTTGGTGGTGCAGCTGCGGCGGATGTGGAGATGGTGGCGGTGGCGGTGGTTGGATATGGGGTGAAGGGGGAAGGAGGAAAGACTGAATTTTGGGGAAATTGGGGTGGGGTTATTTATAATAATTTGGGAGGATGAATTCTAAATAATGTGTTAACAGTGATGTTAGTGGTTTATTTCTAATTTTTTAATTTGATATCGGGATGGGAGATAAAGGCTAAGAACAGTGGGAAAGGGGATGGAGAGTAGCTTGGGACTCAGAGAGAGAGAGAGAGGAGAATCGCCTCCTTCCTTCCCCTCCCTCTTCTCCCATTCCTTGCTTGCTAGTTGAAAAAACTGTGGTTGGCTTATTTTAAGGTAGGAGGGAGGAGGGAAATATGTGCTTAAAAGGGCAAAATATGTGTAAAGAAGGAGAAGGGCAGGCGAGCAAGTTGCTGGACGGCTTGGTATTTTTCCCACATTCTCCTTTCCATTGGTGACTTTTCATCTCTATGTTTTCAAAATTTTCAGTCGAGATAATTGTCACTAACGATACTTTCTTGGAAAAAATGAAAAATCTTGCCTTTATCTACTAGGAGAATGGATGTTGCAGTATAAGATAGTAATTATAATGCAGTATATAGAGTTTTAGAATGCTCTGTCAAAATGGGATCACGTAGCTCACAAGTTTCTTAGGCAAGCTAGTCAGCAATGTGGCTAACGTAGCCAACTTTTCTCAATGGTGCATTATGAGACATGAGTCGAAGATTTTGAGCAGACCCACAAATAAAATCCCTGATGCTGAAATGGCTCTGTTTAGCTAGGCATAAACTTGGAGTTGACCTCTGTTTTATTGTGCATTATGTGATCAAGATTATTTTGTTTATATAAATCTAAAGACGTCCCAAGAAACAGTTAGATAAGAGCACAAATAAAAGAACGGGTGTATGATCTTGCAACATAGATCATCTTCAAAGCCAGATTTTTGTCATGCATAGATCATCTTTGTTTAAACTCAAGAATGGTTCTGGCCGTATGTGTTTGCAAATGGTCTTCCCGGCTGGAAATTTGGTATGATTGATACATTCTAGCTGCATGCTACATACCTTCCATCGGGAGGTTCGTCCCATTTTCAGTGAACAAGAGGACTTGAGCTCAGGATTATATTATCCAACTTAGAGGATGGCACACTTTCGAATTCTACTGATATTTTTTTTGACAAAAAATTCTACTGATATTTCTACCGTAGGTGGTGCTTGCTGATCACTAATGTCATCTCAGTATAAAGAACTATACGAGTATGCATTTAGTCCCATATCGATTTATGTATTAAGTAGATATTAGATATCAGTATAAGGGCAAAAAAAATTCAAATAATATCTTTCAAATAATTTTTTTGATGAGGCCTGAATTATCATCTTTAGATATATTCTAAAAATAATTTGACTTTAGAGTCTTACACAACTCTAGATTATATCTTTCGCATAAAAAAAGAATTCACTTTCCCTCGTGCAAATTCACCATTAAATCATGAACCCCACAGATCTCTAAGCACTTCAAACTCTGTCATTCAGGCATAATCCAATGGTGGAGTCGCACGAAGAAAGTTGAATCCTTCTTTTACACAATGATACAACTGCTTCCAACTGTCACCCCATTTGACAAACCTTTCTACCAAAATATATGGAGAAAGAACAATAGAAGGGAAAAATGTGTTGGTAATCAAAATATCATTTACTGTATAGAGTATATACATAAATTTTTAGAAGCAAAGTATCCACTCAGCAGGAGGGCTATAAATTAGTTTAGTAACTTGTTTATATTAGACTTTGATATTACTCTAACATTTTTCCTGTCTAAATGAGTACGATAAGCTTTGCTCAGTTGGAGTAATTTGGTTACTTTAATGCGTAAGACCCTGTGCCTGACATAGCTCAGACATACATTATATGTCCAACGTTTTCAAACACAATGTTAGCTAGAATAACATTATTTATAATGACTTCGGAGACATTTCACTGTGTCATTTATATGCATAACAAGCTCTTGAATAAATTCGCAATGGTTATATTACAGGAAAAACAGCCATTTTCATGGCGTGTGTAGTTACATGATCAAACAATAGTGTTAGTTTTCATATGTTGTTTTTCGTTTTAATGGTTAATAATGGCAGCTATTTTATTTCTAAACCCATTTAAAGGCAGAAATAAGCAAATAGCCACCGTGCTCATTGCAATAGCTTAATCACAGACAGAAAGAAAAAACACAAAAAGGAAGGAAAGAATAGGAAAAAAAAGTGTAGCAGTACTTTGTTAGTTCATTATATTTAACTTGGTCATGCAGAACAATAAAACAAAGCCGTTATGTGTTTAAAATTAAGCTTCTTTCCTGAGAAAAATTAAAATGAAGTTTCTTATGGTATGTGTGCAGCTCCAGTTATCCTCAAATCTGGATAACATACTTCTGAAGGGATCCTTTTGCGAGAGAAAGAAGGCTAACGTCACAGAGGAACTAAATAAAAAGGGCATTCACCTCCCTTTTTCCCCTCTTATCTTTTTCTTTTTCTAAAGATAGTTTATCTCTATCTCCTTGTCAGCCGGGGGCGCGGAGCTCTAAATCCCTTTCTTTTGGGCCAATAGATTCATGGAACTATGAAATCAAACAAAATCTCCATGTTGTTGTGCTTTTCTTGGAGCTTAGAAATGCCATGCAGTGCTCACTTTTCCATTTATTATTTGTTTAATAAACTAAATTGAGAACATGAGCTTTTCCCACAAGAATTCCAATCGTTCATGTAGGTGATGTGGGATGTGGACTTGGAATGGTGGCCATGTCATCTTAGAAGTGTAAAAGTTGCAAGGGCTGAGATGTGTGACTCCGAATCCACTGAGTTAATCCTTTTAGGGAGGCAGCAGTTACGCCCAACGGCAAGGTACTCGTTGTGGGCAAGGTTTTGGTCAAAAGGTTCCAATTGGAAAGCAATTTGGAGAACATGGAGGACGAGAAGAACACCGTGGGAGCTGACACAAATTGTACTTTCTTGTGTCAGTCTTTTTACCGCTGTCACCTTTTCCTGGATTCTTTCCTTGGTGGCTGAGACGAGGTGTCACTGTATGAGATCATACTCAGCATCTTTGCGAAGTGCATGGACACGTTGAATTTATGATAGGAATTAGAATTGAAATAAATTAGTTTGAAAATTGAAATGGCCATACTTGATTTATAATCGAAATCGAAATTAAAATGAGTTTTGAATAAGAGAGAAAAATAGAGATTAAATTTTAAAGTTTGAAGCATTCTTATGTTTTTTAAAAATTGAAATGGCAACAAGACTTCTTTCAACTAAACAGCTAAAATGTAAGTCAATCTTTTTCATTTCCATTACAGGGATAAACTTTTTCCAACTAAAAACACGCTAGATGTATTTGGTGGGCTTAGAGAGACTGAAGGTTAGGACCGAGAAATTTGGGCTCGGGCTGTGGGCAGGATTAAGTTGTGCAAAGCATCAGGTAAATGAGACTTTAGAAATGAAAGGACAGAGTTGGTGTATTTTTGGAGGAAATAGAGATAATAGAAACTTTCATTTGAGGAAAACGTTGTTCAACGGATGTTTATAGCTCCTGGCCATTATCCTATTGTAAAGAAGAATGCTAATGTTATGGCAATTTTGGTGTGACCAAGGTGTTTTTATTTTTTTCCTCTTTTCTCATGTAATGAGCTTTTAATTTTTCCTGAGATTAGCGATGAAAGATTTTTTTTTTTTTTTAAGTGAATGTATGGCTCGTGAGGCAGGATGGACGCATATGCCATCAGAGATCGTTGGCAGCTCTTGGGCCCAACCCGTTTCTTTTGTTAAACCCTTGAGTTATTTGGGCCGGTGTGAGGTGGCTTTCTTTTATCCAGCCCTCATGTTACTATTTGAAAAGAAAACAACTTATACACTTTAGGCATAGTTGGATATATAGACCCAAAATCTGATGGGATTCATAGGTTTTTTTTTTTTTGGTAAACCATGGGATTCATGGGTTTGGACCAGCGTGACCGGGAGTAATTCTTTGTCCACTACTCCAGTGGAGAAAAAAATACACTGTTTCATTGGATTAAGCCACGTAATGTAATTGATAAGGGAACAAGCATTTAATGCAGCTCAAATTTTTTTTTAAAAAAAAAATTTAAAATCAAAATGTCATTTCCATTCTTAATGTTATGACATCCTATTACTTTTTTATAGAATATAATAAGATATCATAGAATACAAACAGGATATCATAATATTATTATAATATCTAATTTTTATTACATCTTAATAATTATTTATAAGATGCAATAAGATATCATAAGATGTAAATATAATATCATAATATTATTATAATATCATATTAGTCTTTATGATACCCCGATAATTATATATAGAATGCAACAAATCATAGTATTCTAATAGGATATCATAATATTATTACGAAGTCCTATTAGTCTTTATGACACCTGATAGTTATCTATAGGATGCAACATGATGTCACAGGATCACAATAGGATATTATAATATTATTATAAAGTCCTGTTAATTTTTATGATATTTTGATAATTATTTATAAGATACATCATGATGTCATAGGATTGCAAAAGGATGTCATAATATTATTATAATATCCCATTAGTCTTTATGGCATCATAATAATTGTTTATAGAATCTAACATGATGTTATAGGATTGCAATAAGATGTCATAATATTATTATGATATCCTAAAAGTTTTTATGACATCCTGATAATTGTCAATAGGATGCAACAAGATATTATAAGATTGCTACAGGTCATAATATTATTATGACGTCCTATAAGTTTTTATGATATCTCGATAATTACCTCTAGGATGCAATAGAATATTATAATATTATTACGATGTCCTGTTAGTTTTTATGACATCCCAATAATTATTTATATAATACAACAGGATGCCATAGAATTGCAACAGTATGGTATAATAATATTATGACGTTCTGTTAGTTTTTATGACATCCCGATAATTGTCTATACAATGAAACAGGATATCAAAGGATTGCAACAAGATGCCATAATATTATTATGACGTCCTATTAATTTTTGTGACATTCTGATAATTATCTATAAAATGCAATTGGATGTCATAGAATTGCAACAAGATGTCATAATATTATTATGATATCCTGTTAGTTTTTATAATATTTTAATAATTATATATAAGATACAATAGGATGTCATTATATTATTATGACATCCTGTTAGTTTTTATGATTTTTGATAATTATATATAGAATACAACAGGATGTCATAGGATGCAACACTAAGTCATTCGGTTATTATGACGTCTTGTTATTATCTATGATATCCTCGCTGAGCAAAATAGAGTAAAAGGGAGAAAACGGACATTTTGGCTAGAAAAAAATAGACCTCCTATTAATTTCACTACGTGGTCTAATCTGATGAAGTAGTATATTTTTTCTCCATCGAAGATAGCGTATAAAAAATTTCTTATATAATTAGAAAAAAAAGTCTAGATTAGACTTATATTGCCAATACTCAGAGGTTTTTGGAGTGGACTGATTCGAATACTATAGGGAGAAAAAAGATTTGCTCTCAGCCGTATGAAAGATAGTTTTGGATTGTTATGGACGTAGACTTAATTCAACCTCTAATTTAATATTTTTTTGATGATTGTACTGGTCTAATCTACGAATTTCATAGAATTTTAGATTCAATCATCCAAATAGATCTTTGGAAGCTTAAAGCAAGATTTTAAACAATGGCATCTTTATAATGGCTATTATAACAATAGCAGCCACCGCATGTATGTTAATGAGATAAATCATATGAAAAAAAGATATAATAGCTATTATTTTATATTATTTCTTGTTATTGTTTATTATAAGGATTGTTATAAGAGCCATTATTACTTATACTTTTTAAATAAATAATATTTTCAACTTTCAAAATTTTCCAAGATTATCTAGAGAAATAATTGTAGTGCAAAAGATATATTATTTTAAAATAATCCGATTAGTTTTTTAGACGTTATTTCAATGATTATTTTAAGGGTTTTTCTTCTACGCCTTTCATTACTTATAATACATTATTGTGATTAATAAATCTCAGCTATTGTTTTAAGGGAGCGCAAAATTGACATAGGATTAGCGGACCGATTCGATCAGTAAAATAATCTAAAGATATCATGGAGTGGAAGACACCTTAGCGCTAATGTAAATGCCATTTATCTATTTGCTCTCACCGAGCTTAAAAAAAAAGGTAACTGTGGTGGGAATGCGCGCTCCGTTGCTAGTCTCCTTCCATTCCTCTGTTTTCTCTCTGTTTCTCACAAATCCCAAGCCCACCCGGCCTTCCCCCCCAATGCCATGCAAGCTCAAGTCCCCTAGCGGCCCCCCCCCTCTCTGGGTTCAATGGTGGTGGCAGGAGAGAGACGAAGAGAGAGAGATTGGTAGAGGAGGATCTGGAAATAAAAGATGATTCCAAGGGAAACCATGATCAGACAAACTTAGTTTTTGAGTGGAGATAAATATCATCTTAAAGATAGCAATTTACATTCTTCGAAGTCTTGACTTATCTCATTATTTTTCTTCATGCACACCACTCTTTTCTTGACATTATGATTATTATGACAGTTGATAGCAATAACAATCAGGATGTTATAACAATTTAATGCGTCATTTAACATCTTGGCTCTGGGCTTGTAAAGTTTCAATACAAAGGAAATAAGAAAAGCATATGCCGGCCAGTCCTCCTTTCATCTCTTTTTAGCTCGATACTTGGGCCAGTAGAGTTCGGTTCAGAATGAGAACAGAACAGGATGATCTACACCTCTTCCATCTCGCTCATGCTCCGAACAAATTAATGTAATGCACTGTCTCTTCATCTGAAGGGACCTCATCTACGTACAGCTTCCTCCCATCTTTGTAAATATATCATCATAATTTAAATAAAAAAAGGGAAGGAACTTACTCCCTTTCATCTAAAAAAAAAAGAAACATCTTGGCTCCATGCCACTTGCGCATTAATTCAAGCCTAGGCATCTAGGTGCATGAGCAGTGAAACCTCTTGTCAAATAGGTATCTATTTTAGTATGGGAAACTTTTTCTCTGTTGATGCCAACATTATGGACTGCAACTCATGGAATGCACATGACAGCCGACCAGAAAGTCATTTTCTTTTTTTAGTTGCACGTAAATGCAAGTAGATGTTCGTTTCATGTCCTCCCTTCTGGTTCCGCAGCATTTATGGTGCCGCTCAACAGCACGCATTACCCACATATCAGAGATGATAGAGTAAAATCTAAATAAAATTCATTAGCAAGGAAGATTATAATTTACTAACATTTGGATTATTTAGCTGCTTATCAATCGTGAAGGTTAATGAATAGTGCCAGCAATGCTATCATATCACTAAAAAAATATTAAAAAAATGATGCATACCTGATGTTTAACTTTCCCTGTTACTCCACTCCGAATCAGAATTTGTTTGCATAGATAATTTGTTAGTTAAACTGTCAACTGTATTTTTTCTTCTATATATATATATATATATATATATATATATATATATGAGTACTGTTGTATTTCTGTCACAGCAATTACTATTTCATGCGAAAACTTCTATCACACGGATCTTTGGATCATCCACTACACAAATCTTCAAGCATTCCAAACAGTCATTTATCTATCTATATAAATCTCAAAGCAACTAGTAGATGATCTATCAGTAGATTTTTGAAAAGAAAGATTCATTCTTTTTTTACGAGAAGACATAACCCTAATCCTCCATGGAATTGTTATGGTAAAGATTAGCTCTCATGCATATCAGGATGAAGTTTCCACTTAGATGTCAAGTGCAATATGCATATTGTTTCTCCATGCATTCCATGAAAGCGCATATTAGATTTTAAAGAATTTTGTCAAAATAAATTAATACTTTTAGTAATTATAACGCTGATGCCCACCACAATTCTTTTTTTTCAATTTATTTTGATAAGTTCCTCCAAGAATCTTAGGACCGGATTCCAATACTAGGAGAGACTGAAACCATGCTGAACTAGGCAGATAGGGTCCACATTTATGATTTAATTTATTTAAATAAACCATGCTGATAACTAGAAAGGCCTTTTGTGTGGCCAGATGCTACGTTCCGTATCATCCCTTTTTATTTTTATTTATTTTTTTTTAATTTTAAGTATAAAACTCGTCTTCCCCCTCTCGGTACCCCATCCCAAATGCGACTTTCTGTTCTCCTATTCGCACATCCTTGTATTTCCCTTCATGTACATATCATGTGCTCCATTCAGCTTAGATTAACAAAAAGTAAATAATTTCTCTATAAATGGAGGTATAACACTAAATTTTTGTTCAATGTGGGTGGAGAAAACTGGACCGTATCAGTCTTTTGACGGAAAGCAATGCAAGTAACCATTGAGATCAGCTTTAGAAGAGTCAAAGAGCATGGGGGCTTTGATTCACAGAAGGATGACAAATAAAAATGTGCTCCGAATTCAGTCAGAAGAAATTTGAGTATAAGGTCGTGCTAGGATATCTTGAATGTATATTAAATTTTTTAGATATGTTTGATTGGAGAGAGTTGGATTTGGCAATAGAAATCGAAACGAGTAACTTGCATTGCAGTTATTTGTCTAGGAGGAGCAGTTCCAATTCTATTTTGATTCTATGAGGGAATGGAAATATCCCAATCATTCAAAACACATCCCTATTCTCCTCTAGCATTCATATTTCATTCTTATTTCGATTTCGATTCCGATCACAAATCAAACATATCAGAGGATATAAACATTTCAATTTTCATTTCAATTCTAGTCACGAACCAAATACATGCTTAATGAAGTTGTTTGCCAAATCTAAATGGCATATATAGCTTGAGCTTGACTTGGTTATTAGACGAACATAGCTTGAGCTAGGATTACTTAAGCCTTGCTTGTTCAAGCATTCAAAACAAATTTTTGGAAGATTATTTTTCAAGATTTAAACCCCAAACATCTCCATTTGGAGGAATAGTGTTATATTACTTTTCAAGATTATTTTTCAGAGCTTGGTATCTTTCTCCTTATGGCTTTGTCGACCTTAGGATAATTTCACGGATCAAACTTTAATAGTGTTATATTACCATCGCACTGCATAAAAAGAAAAAAAAATACTTAAACATCCTATCAACTTAGGATCAAGTTTGCTTAATACCTTCTAAATTTAAAAATTTTCAAAATGATTCAATATGATCCCAAGCTCTATCCAGCATTCAACACCATTAGGATGCCATCATAAAGGATAATGTTATTCTCATAGGAATGATTTTTTTATCAAAAAATACAATCTATTCTCCTTTTTTTTTTAGACCACCTCTTCTTTGAACATCTTCTTTCGTCCTTAGATCCTATCGCCATCCTCATCCTTTCTTTATATTCCTTTTCTTTGTCTAATATGGTCCCACCCAAATCTCATCTAGTTCCACAACCATCTTTTACAACATGTTCTCATCCTCATCTATAAATCATGCTGCCATCGTCATCCTTTCTCTCCATTTAACCTAATCTCGAGTCCTACCAAAGCCCGCTACCTCCTCTTCCAATACCTCGTTCTCTCTAAACTCTATTACCTTTCTCATCTATCCTGTACATCTCTCCCTTCAACTAAACCATTCCTCACAAAGGTATTTTAATCTTAAAAGTCTCGTGTGACCATTATACAATGGAATCTTATGAGTCTAGTTAAATAATCATGAACACAAAACCACGTTCAATCATTTAACTAATTTTTAGAGACCACTCTAAAACTTCTAAAATCCCAAAAAAAACTAAGTAAAATTGATCCTAAATTGGCTGTTTTATCTAAGTAATTTTCCAAAAAAAGATGCTGCTTCAGCTAAGCATGACCTTTCCTAAATATTAGGTTGGAGAAAGTCTAGGTACGTAATACTGATCAGTACTCTAGTGCTGCAGGTAAAGCTTGGAATCACTTGTCGGCCACTCCAAAATGAGAATACGCTAAGGTAGGATAATATACAATGCTGTCCCCCTTTTCTTTTTGAGTAGTTAAAGAGTAAGCCTCCCTATCACTGTGAACCAAATCTCGAATGATCATCTCCATGATATCTTGCTGTCCTTTTACATTGATTTGTTCTAAAGTTTGTATCTCACAATCCTCTAGCTCATGCTGTCCTGTTCCATTGATTACAATGCATCCGATCACTGTTATCAAATTAAGATCCATATCACAATATTATCATGTCTCCTAAATTTTCCTTTCCAAAGATGGGTGCAATCTTATCATTACCATTCAATTAATTGAATTACGTAACTGTTGCGGCCAATCGCCTCGTCGCCCGATCGCCGGAAAGCGTGCATCTGCAAAAGGAAGTCCGCACTGACCGGAGGCGGCTCCGGCGGGGACCCTCCGACGGTCAAGTCAGAGAGGTGACTGGGCAACAGTGAAATGCAGACAGAGAGCTCTGAGAAAGAGAGTGGGAGAGAGAGAGAGGAGCGAGCCTGCGTATGTGGGAGAGACGGGCGGATCGATCCCTTGCACTGTTGCCTTCCCCGGTATATATAGTGGAGCACGATATGGCGCCATCATTAATGGCGCGGACAAGTGAGGAACTGTCAACTCACTGTAGGCTGTCAGAGCCGCCATGAAAATGTCATGTCGCCGTGTAGCCGTCTAATCACCAGGGTTGACCCGGCTCTCGGCGGGACAATGCCCCTAGGTAACTGTGCCGCATGTCCGTGTCAGAGCTGACAACGTCTGGCGGCCGTACGGCGGTTGGTGGAGTCGGCCGACCCTAGGTCGGCGGCCAGCAGAGTGGCGTCGGGTTCCTCCATCGGTCGGCGAGTTTCATGTGAGTCGGCCAGTCGGAGTCGTCCGTCGGGGTCGGCCAGTCGGGGTCGGCCGTCGGAGTCGTCCGTCGGGGTCGCCCAGTCGGCCAGTCGGAGTCGGCCAGTCAGGGTCGTCCGTCGGGGTCGGCCAGTCGGGGTCGGCCGTCGGAGTCGGCCGTCGGGGTCGCCCAGTCGGCCAGTCGGAGTCGTCCGTCGGGGTCGGCCAGTCGGGGTCGGCCCCTTCGACCGTAAGTCGGTCGGTGGGTATTCCCCAACAGTTGCCCCCCTCCACTCCTGAGCCCGATGTCGTGTTGGCTCGAGTGAACACGTGGGCGACGGCTTCGGACGAAAGGAGTGGTGTTCCATCTTTTCCTGCCCCGACTCTGGCGATCATATCAACGAACGATCCAATATCGATCGTCCCGACTATAGGTCGAGCATGCACGTCGGGTCGGAGGTCGGCCAACCTCCGAACGTTGCTCGTCGACACGATCATTCTGCAGAATCTGATAGTCGAGTAGCATCCGACGTATTCGGATAGGATAGCGATGGCAAGTCGAATATCCATTGTCCAGCCCTTGGTCGGACGTATGCGTCGGGATGTATGATAAACGGTGGCAAGCCGAATATCCTTCGATCGGTCGTGACCAGATCGGTATGTCGCGAATGCGACTGCGGTCATCTTGGCGTTTTGCCCTTCTTAGTCGAAGCTAAGTCGGCAAGTTAGCCAGCCGCATTAGTCGAAGCCCTTTGCCTTCAGAGGCCGAGGCCGTCGATTTCGGCGATCGATGATCCAGCCGTTGATTCGGCGATCGACGATCGGCCATGTTGGTCGAAGCCTTTTGCCTTCAGAGGCGAGGCCGTCGGTTCGGCGATCAGTGATCGAGCCGTTGATTCGGCGATCGATGATCGGCCATGTTGGTCGGAGCCTTTTGCCTTCAGAGGCCGAGGCCGTCGGTTTCGGCGATCGATGATCGAGCCGTTGATTCGGCGATCGACGATCGGCCATGTTGGTCGGAGCCTTTTGCCTTCAGAGGCCGAGGCCATCGATTTCGGCGATCGATGATCGAGCCGTTGATTCGGCGATCGACGATCGGCCATGTTGGTCGGAGCCTTTTGCCTTCAGAGGCCGAGGCCGTCGGTTTCGACGATCGATGATCGAGCCGTTGATTCGGCGATCGACGATCGGCCATGTTGGTCGGAGCCTTTTGCCTTCAGAGGCCGAGGCCGTCGATTTTGGCGATCGATGATCGAGCCGTTGATTCGGCGATCGACGATCGGCCATGTTGGTCGGAGCCTTTTGCCTTCAGAGGCCGAGGCCATCGGTTTCGGCGATCGATGATCGAGCCGTTGATTCGGCGATCGACGATCGGCCATGTTGGTCGGAGCCTTTTGCCTTCAGAGGCCGAGGCCATCGGTTTCGGCGATCGATGATCGAGCCGTTGATTCGGCGATCGACGATCGGCCATGTTGGTCGGAGCCTTTTGCCTTCAGAGGCCGAGGCCGTCGGTTTCGGCGATCGATGATCGAGCCGTTGATTCGATGATCGACGATCGGCCATGTTGGTCGGAGCCTTTTGCCTTTAGAGGCCGAGGCCGTCGATTTCGGCGATCGATGATCGAGCCGTTGATTCGGCGATCGACGATCGGCCATGTTGGTCGGAGCCTTTTGCCTTCAGAGGCCGAGGCCGTCGGTTTCGGCGATCGATGATCGAGCCGTTGATTCGGCGATCGACGATCGGCCATGTTGGTCGGAGCCTTTTGCCTTCAGAGGCCGAGGCCGTCGATTTCGGCGATCGATGATCGAGCCGTTGATTCGGCGATCGACGATCGGCCATGTTGGTCGGAGCCTTTTGCCTTCAGAGGCCGAGGCCATCGGTTTCGGCGATCGATGATCGAGCCGTTGATTCGGCGATCGACGATCGGCCATGTTGGTCGGAGCCTTTTGCCTTCAGAGGCCGAGGCCGTCGTAGATTCTCCGCTCCTTCGATCTCTATCAGGATCTGCGCACGAGGAGTGGAGAGGGGAGTGTAGGAGTCATACCTGCGATGCGTCAGTCTCGGACTCCATCGTCAGGGTGACTTTTGGATTCGTCGGGGTGGCGAGACCCGACTATCTGTCGGGAGCCTGCTTGGTTCGGCGGGTTCCCGACCTTTCCTCCGCTTCTCCTTCGGGCCTCTGGGTTCGGCCAAGCGTCGGTCGGACGCTCCTTTGTCCGCGCGCATATACTTGTATGCGCACTTCAGTAGCTCGGCATATGTTCGGGGGAGGGTCTTGTCCAGAGAATAAGTAAATCGGGACGACCTCAGGCCCCGCTTCATGGCTGAAACAGCCATGTCTTCGTTGAGGTCCCGGACCTCGAGCGTGGCCGCGTTGAATCGCGCCACGAAGTGTCGGAGCGTCTCGTTTTCCCCCTGCTTGAGGGAGAAAAGGCTATCCGACGTTCGCGGCGGCTTTCGGCTGGTGCTGAAAGGGCCACGAACGAGTGCTCGAGCTGCGCGAAGGAATGGATACTGCCCGATCGGAGACCGGAGTACCAAGCCCTGACGGCCTTGCGAAGTGTGGCGGGAAAGCCGATGCAAAAAAGAGCGTCGGTTGCCCCTTGAATCGTCATGAGAGCTTTATAGCTCTCGAGGTGGTCGACTGGGTCGGTGGAGCCGTCGTATGGCTCCACGTGCGGCATCTTGAACCGACTGGGGATCGGTTCGTCGAGGATGAGTCAGGAGAGAGGTTGGGCGGTCTGGAAATCGACGTCGTTTGAAGACTTCTGGCCGTCCATCTGCAGTTGGGCGAGTCGGCGGTCGATCTCCTCGAACCGTCGCTCGCAGTCGTCCGCTCGTCGATGCTGGGAGACCCCAGGAGTGGAGTCTCCGGAGGATTCTGAAAGAGAGGCCGACGGTGTGCGCGGCCGCTTTTCCTTCCTCGCCCGTTCCAACGGGGAAGGAGAGGGCTGCTGGGACCGTCGGTCGTCGCGCCGTGGTCGCCCCTCCTCCTCTCTGTGGGAGCGCTGTTGGGAGCGCTCGCATGGAGGCGACAGGGGTCGGCGCGGCCGTCGACGGCTGCTCCTGGAAGGCATAGGTCGGGCCGCCGGTTGTTGCTGGAGGCTTTTGACTGCGTCGGTCAGTACGGTCATCTGCCGTACGATGGCCGCAATCTGGGCCTCCGTGGTCACTGCAGGTCGCGGAGAGCTAGGCTCCGCCGCCGGTGGTGGCGGGGAGGCTTCTTCCCGGCGGGAAGAGCGCCTGGCCGACCCAGTGATTCTCGATCGTTGAGCTCTTGTCTTTGTCATGCTGTCCCCTACCTGGCGCGCCAATCTGTTGCGGCCAATCGCCTCGTCGCCCGATCGCCGGGAAGCGTGCACCTGCAAAAGGAAGTCCGCACTGACCGGAGGCGGCTCTGGCGGGGACCCTCCAACGGTCAAGTCAGAGAGGTGACTGGGCAACAGTGAAATGCAGACAGAGAGCTCTGAGAAAGAGAGTGGGAGAGAGAGAGAGGAGCGAGCCTGCGTATGTGGGAGAGACGGGCGGATCGATCCCTTGCACTGTTGCCTTCCCCGGTATATATAGTGGAGCACGATATGGCGCCATCATTAATGGCGCGGACAAGTGAGGAACTGTCAACTCACTGTAGGCTGTCAGAGCCGCCGTGAAAATGTCATGTCGCCGTGTAGCCGTCTAATCACCAGGGTTGACCCGGCTCTCGGCGGGACAATGCCCCTAGGTAACTGTGCCGCATGTCCGTGTCAGAGCTGACAACGTCTGGCGGCCGTACGGCGGTTGGTGGAGTCGGCCGACCCTAGGTCGGCGGCCAGCAGAGTGGCGTCGGGTTCCTCCATCGGTCGGCGAGTTTCATGTGAGTCGGCCAGTCGGAGTCATCCGTCGGGGTCGGCCAGTCGGGGTCGGCCGTCGGAGTCGTCCGTCGGGGTCGCCCAGTCGGCCAGTCGGAGTCGGCCAGTCAGGGTCGTCCGTCGGGGTCGGCCAGTCGGGGTCGGCCGTCGGGGTCGCCCAGTCGGCCAGTCGGAGTCGTCCGTCGGGGTCGGCCAGTCGGAGTCGGCCAGTCGGGGTCGGCCCCTTCGACCGTAAGTCGGTCGGTGGGTATTCCCCAACAGTAACTAACATGCAAAACCAAATATTGCAAGCAATAGAGAATCCAATCAATGATGCCCCCAAACCAGGCATTACTGAAAAAATAAAAGAAATAAAACTATTATGCAAGACCTGGTTATTTTATGACCTAGGACAGGAGACAGCAGTACAAGTAGCAGTTTTTGATGTCAGATATTCCCCCAGACGGCAGTTTTGAATCCCTCTCCATTGGCTACTCTTTCTGGCAATCCTTTCTGCCTCACTGTAAAATTTCAGTACATGAAGAGAACAATGGAACGTTTCCAAGAGCTGGCCTGCAGCCCAATTCTAGATTGCCAGAACTCAGAATCATGCTAACATGCATGCTGATTTATTCCTCCAAGAGATTTGATCGATTTCTTATGATCATGAAGATATGACGTAGTGTATATACTTTTTTTCTTACGTACAATGTGCACCACTGTTTATATATTAATTTGTTCGCATGCAATGAACTCTCTCATATAATCTCTCACATTTGTCTTACAATATATTGTATATTTTTGTATTCACCGAGACGGTGTACATGCATAACAGTACAAAGATTAAGGGAATTGAGATCCCATAATTTGATACACATGGCAGAAATCTCTCTCATATTCTCTAAAATGATACATTGATTAGAAATCTCTCTGATATTTTTTGATATTTTCTGATATTTTTTAATATGATGTATTGGCTAGAAATTTTTTTGATATTTTCTGATATTTTATGATATTCCTAATCTTGGTATCAGCCGAAAATCTTCCGCGATATTCCCTAATAATGGCTCCTTATCTGAAGAAAAAGAGAAAATGACTCTCAATCGAAAGAGAATCTTTTACAATCTGAGAAATTCAACAGCTGCACAAGAATATTATGAAGAAGCTTTGATTGTTTGTCCTGTTTATGACAGTTTTTAAATTTTGTTATTTATAGATTCTTGCAGATTGTTTAACTGGACTGAAACAAAGGCATTTTTGGTGACTTAGAAGCTGGAAATTAGTGGAAACAGCTAGGGCCAATTCATTGCTGACCTAAACCCATCATAAAAAAGAGAAGTTATCTATATCCTAGACTATTTGATCAAAATCTGACTCATTTGGATATATCTATATGTATATCTGTATCTGTGTGTGTGTGATGAACCATCAATTGATGATAAGACAATACCTGGCCCAAACTCCAACCTATGTAGAAGTGATGAAGTATGTTTTCTTCCACACACCAAAACCATTCACCAATTTAGGAAACTAGATTTATTTTATTAATTTTTTTGTATAATTAATTTATTTTCTGATGGTTCGTAATTTATAGATAAGTGTTAAATAAATTTATGCAATCTGATTTAGTTGGTTAAGCCTAGCTGTAATCACATTCAAACTTTTCCTTTTTTTGGTGGTGAGTTGTATGAACTAATGCTTGACATCCAAATTTGATGGATGCTCTCTTTCATTTTTGATTGCTGCCTTTTTATTATTTTTCCTCCTTATGCAAAATATCAATAAATAAAAGTATTATTTTTATTTTTGAGGGGAAAAGGTAGTACCTGTAGAGTGATTTATGAACAAATGGCAGAACCCGAGCAAATTGGACCTAGATGGATGCGTTTTGACAACGCCTGGACTTATCATTCTTGTCGTTTCCGTACACGATATTTTTAAGAAAAATTAACTCCTAAGCTGAATTAATAGTAATATCCCACTGAATTAATTCTGATAGTTTCCAGACTCGACCCAACTCATCCTGTACAGAAGCTGACCAATTTAGCTCTCTAGATTTTGGCCCAATTCCGGTATCAAACGCACCAGGATCACCCCGAACACCAAACCAAAGCCGGACAGCTGCCGCCCAACCGCACCGCAATAACTGCTACCTGCTGCCAACCTCCTAAATAAATCCCACATCAGAGCACTCTCCGCTCCATTCCGTTCACAGGACGAAGCAGCAGCAATGGAGGTCGAAGCCGCCGGCGGTGGCGACGATATGACCAAGTACTTGGTGAGCAACGGCTCCGTCGACATCAGAGGAAGGCCAGCCGACAAGCGGAAGACAGGAGGGTGGAAAGCTTCTCCATTCATCATAGGTAAAAAAAAATGAACTTCGAATCCTTCTAGCTAAGAAGAAGTATTATGATTAGTCTGAGGCTCTGATGTAGTTGTCAATGAATTGTTTCTAGTGAACGAGGTGGCGGAGAGGATGGCCTTCTATGCCATAGCGGTGAACATGGTGACGTACTTGGTGAGGGAGATGCACCAGTCGCTGCCGGACGCCGCCACCCACACCACCGACTGGATTGGGGCGGCCTTTGTCCTCACCATACTCGGCGCATTCCTTGCCGACGCCTACCTTGGCCGGTTCCTGACCATTGTCATCTTTTCATGCATCTATGCAGTGGTATGGTTCTAATTTTTTGTGCAAGTATTGATTTTTGATTGGTTGTTGAGGAACATGGAGGGGTTTGTTATTGCATCAAAGTTATCATGTGGACGGCTTGAAGAGCACTGTAGCAAAATGTATTTAATCTCCGCCTGTCTCTTTGCCTGTCTCCCTCAGTGTGCCATTATTTGGCTCACTCGTGCCAGTCCATTCCATCAACAGGGAGCTCTCTCTCTCTCTCTCTCTCTCTCTCTCTCTCTCTCTCTCTGATCGGGGGTCTGGCTGATCACCATTCCCTGGTGCTGCCAGTGCATTGACGGAGGAAAATAAATAGAAGAATTTAATGTACTCACCGAACTGGTACATGAAGTAATAAAGAAGTAAAATAAATGAAAATAAAAGAGAAGTTCATCAAGTCACGCTGTGTCTTCGGATTTTGGAGGGAGCATACTCTGTATTTTGGTTCTGGCTCTGAGAGAATTAAGTTTCATAAAATAGTGGTTAAGATGGTTTTTATTTTTAAGAAATTATCTATATTTTTCTGAACTTGCATTTTGGATCCCTCAATCTCTGGTCTAATTTTGTTTTTAGTTTAGTCCTTTCAATAAAATTTTAGATATGACCTAAAGATAAAAACAGAATTCACATGATCACCAGCATCAGGTCATGTGTCTTTCCCAAAAGCTTGACATGAAAAATTCTTGGTTAAGTGCAAAATGAATGGTCATGAAACTAGAGAAACAAGATAGAGTGGGTTACCATTCCGAATAGACAAACATGAAACATGAATAAATTCTTCGCTTTTCTCAAGAGAGCATCATATTCTTGTTAGTTTATCTTTACCTAATGGTAAGGTTCTTATCCTTAATTCTTTAATTCAGAACCATGCATTTAATTTTACAAAATATTTAGTACATTTAAATAAACTATTTTATCTAGTATGTTTCTGTTTCCTCAAAATCTCATAAATATCTAGAGATGTTAAGAAATAAAAATCAAGATAGATTTTTTTTCCAGAATTTTGTGTAAGACCATTTAGCCCCTCCAAATTATTGAAGGAAAATTTTGTTGATCGTTGAGTCCTGATCTTCTCAAAAAGATTGTTGAATCCTAAGCAGTGAAATCTATCAGACTTCTTGAGTCCTCACCATTGCTGCATGAACTACTAGGATAAAAAGGCCTAGCAACTTTTGCCAACTTAACATGGATATAGTTATGGTGAGCTCAATCTCTTCTGTTGTCTCAGGGGATGATACTGCTGACTCTCTCGGCATCCATCGACAGCCTCCGCCCGCCGCCTCCACCATGCGTGCCGGGCTTGCCAGGCAGCGTGTGCAAGCCAGCGACCTCCAAACAGACTGCATTCCTCTACACAGCACTGGCACTCATCGCCCTTGGGACCGGGGGCATCAAGCCATGCGTCTCCTCCTTCGGAGCCGACCAGTTCGACGAGGCCGACAAGAATGAGGCACACAAGAAGTACTCCTTCTTCAACTGGTTCTTCTTTGCCATCAACATGGGAGTCCTCCTTGGGATAACACTCATGGTGTTTGTTGAGGAAAGGATGGGGTGGGGCTGGGGATTTGGGGTGCCGACAGCCTCGACGGTGGTGTCGGTGCTGGTGCTTGTTGCCGGGGCGCCATTCTATAGGTTTCAGAGGCCGGTGGGTAGCGCTTTTACGAGGTTTGCGCAGGTGATGGTGGCGGCGTGCCGGAACCATGCAAAGGGGGTGGTGGTGGCGAGTGGAGGAGTGAGCGAGGAGGAGCTGTATGAGGTGAAGACCAAAGAGTCGGATATAGTTGGTGCTCAGAAGCTGCCTCACACGAGCCAATACAGGTTTGGTATCATTTTTTCTCCTCTGGTCTGTGCCTATTTCGAAACTTTCCAGGTTCCTGTTTCAGAAGTTTTTGTTTCATAAGCTCCTTTGGTTGATTACCAGTTGATGATTAGTCTTTACACATTATCTTCAATTGTAATCCATTGCATATACTTTGTCTTATATTTTGCAAATATTTAAGTCGTTTTACATAAAATCAAAAATTAAGAACTCAAGGGCTGAGGATAAAGTGTTCAGTCAGCGGGACTAAACGGAGGAAGACAATCAAATGTAGTCTTTGCTGCTGCTGCTGCTGGCTACTACAAAATAAGACTACAGAGCTTGACAATCAAATATAATTTTTACTATTGCTATTGACTACTATTAAATAGGATTAGGCAGTGATTCAATAGCTGCCGTAGTTCAAAAAATTACTGTCAAAGCCTACGGCAGCGGTTGGATAATCGTTGCCATCGTGGCCATCGCCGTAGACCTATGACAGTAGTTTTTAGAAAAATGACAGCGATTATTTCAATCGCTGCTATAAAAAGATATGGCAACATTTTTTCTACTGCTGCTATAGCAACTGCTGCTATAAAGGCTATGGCAGCGGTTGTCCAATCGCTGCCGTAAATCGCTGCCATGAAAAAGTATGGCAACAGTTTTGCAACCACTGCTATAGCAACTGCTGCTATAGAGGTTATGGTAGCAGTTGTCCAATCGCTGCCTTATAGTTATAGCAGTTCAACCGCTGTCGTAGCCATTCATCGGTCAAAATGGTCGGTAGGTAACAGATGGTGGCCAGCCGGCGGGAGGAGGCAGATGGCGGATCTGCCTGCCAGGGCAGTGGCCGTGGGGGGCAGGCTCGTCGGGCCGGCGGGTGGCGGCAGCGGCAGCGACCGACGGGCGGCGACAGCGATAGCGGCGGCGGGGCTCGGGTAGAGAGAGAGATCACAAAATGTTGAAGTCCATGCTGTAGTCGGTTGAAAACATAAATCATTATATACAAATCATTCATTTCTTCCACAATCGATTAGGACTATCATAATCAATTATAGGTTGGACGTATCGCAGCGATTATAGATAACCGCTGCTACAGGTCATCTAGGGCAGCGGTTATCGGTAACCGCTGCCGTAGGTCCAATCTATGGCAGTGGTTGGTGATAATTGCTACCATAGGTAGATATATGGTAGCGGTTATACCTAATTGCTATCATAAGTACAATATCGCAGCTGTTAGTAAACCGCTGCCATGGACCTATAGCAGTGGTTATTATGCAACCGCTGCTATAGAGGCAGAATATAATTTTTTATTATTTTTCTCTGAATATGATATAATTTTGAAATTTAAAGCCTATCTTCATCATTTATTATCTAAATAATTATAGTTAGAGTATCATTACAAAGGATTGCCTTGATCCGACAGCCGTAGATATATCGGTCATTAAAATTTAATTTCGACGGTCACAAACGACAGCGTAATAATTTGATAGATAGAGACCATCGATGGATCCAAAAACTTGCAATGATGATTTAAGTGATATTTGTATTATACTACCAAAATTTTACTTCAATCGGACATCATTATCATGGTTAATTTAGCATGGGATGATTTGGACAGTTAAATGAAAAATGAGTGATGAAAAGATCAAATGGTGATTTTTTAGATAAATGATCTTTGCTATTACTTTGATCATTTGTACGGTGATGATCGTAAAATTCAAACTGCACGTATATGATGATCTAAAACTATATGTCGCATGCTACTCATTCCTAAATTTTTTAAGTAATTATACTTGTGCTTTTGTAAATGTGCTCAAGTGAATTCCAATATATACACACGGTTTAAATTTTATGATCATCACCGTACAAATGATTAAAGTACTAACAAAGATCATTTATTCAAAAAATCATCTCAATCGGACGTCGATTGGTCTTGTGATCATCCATTTTTCATTTAACGACGAAAATCATTCGTGCTAAATTGACCATGCTAATAATGTCTGATTGAAATAAAATTTTGATAGTGTATTACAAATATCATCAGGATCATTATCGTAAATTTTAGAATCCATCGGTAGTCTCTATCTATCATATCATTGCACGGTCGATTGAGACTGTCGAAATCAAATTTTAATGATCGACAAAGCTAGGGCTATCGATCGAGACAGTTTTTGTGAGGATACTCTAATGATAATTATTTAGATAATAAATGGTGAAATATATTTGAAATTGATTTTACTATTATAGATTCACGTAATCATCCAAAATTATTTATAAGTATCGACTAAATTTTTTTAAAACTCTAATTTGAGGGGTAAAACGATATTTTTTCATAAAATTATGATCGTAGCCATCACGTAGATCTCAAAAATTATATAAAATAAAAAAAAATTACTGAAATCCGATTTCTGGATCAAAATTATGAAATGACAAAATTTTTATCTACGGTAGTGATTATTTTAATAGCAGTTATTCGTAACCCTGCGTAGGCATGATCTATAGCTGGATCTGTGGTAACAGTTAAAATAATCGTTGCTGTATGTCCAATCTACGATGATGGTTATTCATAACATTGCTGTACGTTATGCCTACCATAGCAGTTACGAATAACCACTGTCGTAGACTCTATGGCAAAGATTTTAGAAATCATTTTCTTTTTTCTTTTTCTCCATCCCAGTGAGATAAAACTAGTTTTGTATGGATTTATGGAAAGATGCTGTATTGGTAATCCAGAGGATGTCATGCCATTCATGGAAGCTCTTGAAATTAATTTATTGTTACATTTTGGAATTTTAGATATGGTTTGGAAGGAATTACACAATGGTGAAGGGTCTTATTCTGTGTTATCCATGGAAGTACTCCCAAAAAGTTGTCCATGGGAGCGAGACTGCTCATCCTTAACAACATGGTCAAAGAGAGGATAACGGGGATGGGTGGTTCTTTAGGTACACCGAAATAGAGTTACGCCAATTGTTTGATCCCTGTTGCTTAGTGGAAAGGCAAAAACAGCTCTTTCTTATAAAAAGTGTAATTTTAAAAAAGCAGGAGAATCCTTTCCTTTTTATTCAAAAAGTAGTATCATATAATAATTTTATTTTGGTACCTTTTAATGGTTACATGGAGATTAAAAATTTATTCAAAACATCAATTTCATGTTGTCCCTGTCTATACTTATTCTCTGACTCTCAGTACTGCTGTACCTATACCATAAATTATTCCTGAATTGCTTATTCTGCTTGCAACTAGATATACTTTGGCCTGGCTTTCACAAACTTGGTGAAGGCCTGCAAACTAAATAGTTTTGTTTTAGGAGAAAAATATATAACTTGAGGGTTTTGTGTAGAAACTGGTTACGTATTGAACATTTGGATTCAAGTACGAAATGGTTGGTTGACACATGGTTTTCCGTTTCAGTCAGCTCATTTAAGTATGCCATGAGTATTTTCCTTTAGAGCTCATGGACAATTCTGACAAAGACTTGTTAAGTTCTTACATCAAGCTAAGAAAACTCTCTGGCACATAAGGGATGGTAACAAAGAACTTGTAGAAAAATTCCTTTTTACAGTTTCCGGGCTATTGGACACCTGATTATTTGGCCTCTTCTTTTTGTTATTATGCCCCTTAATTTTGTTAGATGAAGGTGATTCAAATTCATATCAAAATTTATGGGATGTATCATTTGGTCTCTCGCAAATTATGAGAAATTCTTATATCTATAGAAGTGGCTCAAGTGCTTATAACGAACATGGGACAGACACAATGGATTCGGTGGTCTACTGCTAAGGTTATAGGTGAATTAGATTGACTTGCTTTTGGTATGGAAAGAGACCTGAAATAAATTGGTCTAATCCAAGCTGAAGTCATTTGGTATGGATCAATATTGAATTATTAGATGACCCTATGCAAATTATACCTTTTTAAATTTATAGTTAAGGAACTGATTTGTTTTTGTTGATAATTTAGGAGTTCAAATTTTTTTTTTTTTTTGTTACATCAAAAAAATTAGTTGATCAGCTGATATTGTAACGATCCAAGATCTTATCCAAAAAGATAACGAACAGTGCCCCTAGTGCACATGAGCCATGGACGAGGACCATCCTGATACCATTTATAATGGTTCACAACTTCATCTAAAAATTAAAGCTAGCCAGAAATTATTGTTTAGATTAATTGATGTTGTATAAATGTTTAATATCTTTCCAGCATACAATTTATGTCAGACTAAAACACCCTCACAAGTCCTTACAGATTCATGCGCTTCATTAGAGATATATAACACTAAATCCGAGCCAAAATACGTAATCAAGGTTCCTTTATATTGATTGACCTGGGTTTCATATGAGGTTCTTTGTTATTTCTACTAAGAAGAATTTCTACTACCTATTTGTATCTTGCTTGTCTCAGTATCTATTCTAACACACCCCTTTGGTAACAATTGTTACATCACCCAACAGCACTCAATACATACAAGACAACATCACCAATTTTCTGCACCAATATAATCCTAACTCCTTAATTAACGTCCCTAACCTGAACTTAATGCATTGCTGCTAGGTTTTTGGACAAGGCAGCGGTTGTCACTGACACCAAAGACATTGGCACCAACAGATGGAGGCTTTGCACCGTCACTCAAGTAGAGGAGTTCAAATGCTTCGTAAGAGTCCTCCCTGTATGGGCCTCCACCATAGCCCTCTCCATCTCCTTCGCCCAGCTTTCCACCTTCTTCATCAGCCAGGCCACCATCATGGACCGAAAGCTCGGTTCCCACTTCGAGATCCCTACAGGCTCGGTCTCCGTCTTCGGTGCCATTAACGCCCTCCTCCTGGTCCCCATCTACGAGGGCTTTGTTGTCCCCTTCCTCCGCCGCTTCACCGGCCATCGCCGTGGCATCACCTCCCTCCAACGCATGGGAGTCGGCCTTTTCATATCGATCTTTGCCTTCATCTCCGCTGCTGTGATCGAGAAGAAGCGACGAGACCATGCCGACCCTACGAGCATGAGTGTGTTCTGGCTACTACCTCAGTACTTCCTCATGGGCAGCGCTGAAGTGTTCACATATGTAGGCCAACTGGAGTTCTTCTACGACGAGGCCACCGATGGGACTCGAAGTCTTAGCAGTGCTATGTTCCTCAGTGAGATCGGCATTGGGAGCTGGTTGAGCACTGCTTTCGTGAAGATTGTTGAGAGAACTACGGGAGGAGTAGAGAAGGGGTGGCTTAGAAACAATCTCAACCAGAGCCGGCTGGACTACTTCTACTGGGTGTTGTGTGGTATCAATGTGGTCAACTTCTTTGGGTATCTGGTGGTTGCTAGGCTTTACAGGGGAAAGGATGAGTCCTATGGGACCGTGATGGATGCAGTGGTCATAAAGGATGAGGCCGATGAGAAATCTAAAGTGGAACCATGATCTCCATTGACATAATGTTTTGGATTCAGGTTGATCATTTGGCATCATGTATAATATTCCCCGAGACGTGAAGACTCGTAGTAGTTTAAACCATATTTTGTTTTGTATACATCTGACTGCGATGCAGTTCATTGCGTTTTATCCTTGGCTTAGTTTATATAATGTATTAGGTCATGGTACTAGAATTTTAGGCTATGAGGCTAGAAGAAAGCTACATTGGATGGTGGGAGGATAATTAGTACTGACATATATTTGCTTGCGGGAATGACATTATTTACTTAACTGAACCTTCTCTATTCTTTTTACTCATTTTTCTTAGCTCTGATTTTCAAATTCACATATAAACTATGTTAAGAGATAATCTGTCACCCAGACCAAAAACATGAATCAATGAAAAGGCACAAGAGGAAGCATAAAGGGCCGATGCTACAGCACTGTAGGAGATGAATATGTCTGATCTCAGAGATAGATATGCCTCCCCGAACCAGGGGAGGACTACAAAAGAGGTTATTTAGTGTATAACTTCGGACCTCCCCGATCCTAACTTCGGACCCTATTGATCTTTGCTTTCCGACAATTTTTCTAAGTGGAACATCAGATTCCAACTGGTCTTGACCTTGGCTTATAACTAAGACTTTACCAATCGATCCTAATCTCCACAGCAGGCTAAACATCTGAGTAGATCAATCTCAAACTTCAGCAGCAGGTATATTTCGGGCTACCGATCCTTATTCCAGTGGGCACAACTGGCCCCAGTCGCCTCCTTCCTTGGTGCTCATATGCATCAGACCACTTCGAAGTCTCTTCAATCGAAGCCAGCCTGATCTTACTTGCGTCCTTATTTCAAATTCAAAGTGTCCGTGACAACATAGCTGGCTCCGAAATAGATAAGGCAAGCATAACTATGCAGTCCCAAATATCTCAAATGAAAATCTAGCCATGTCACGTCCAAATCGATTAGACAAACTTTTTGAAATGGCTTTTTAGCCATCATCTACAAACAAGCCCAGAGGGGACCCCTAAGATATGCACGAACAATCTCTCTCAAACGCTCCTTCTCTTCTACTTTCCTGAGATCTGATTTGAGCATCAGAAGGTCTCTGTCAGAGCCAACTCCGGCCAGGACTTGCTTTGTAGGTCATTCCTCAAGAAAGACGTGCTACCACTTCAGCTACTTCGATCGAGATCTAAATTTCAGCGGTAATAGATTGATACTAGAAGAAGAGTCTACTTGATCCGATTTTGAGAAGGAGCAGAAAATCAAGATCGTGGCCCCACCAGAACATCTTTTCGGTGATCCAACACCACCATCTCCTGGGTGGTGGAGAACATGGCCAACCCTTAGGTCTAGACACAACTTCAGGAGGTTCCTTCAATCCACCATCAATGGTGGCCGTCAGTGCAAAGAAATTCAACCTTCTATTTCAGCAGGTATAGATCTTGACCACCGTCATCCAGACGATGCAGCAACTCTATGCTGCACCAATGGTGATGGCACCAGTATAGCAGATCAATGTTGCACCGACGGTAGCACAGTAGGGATGGCAATGGGGTAGGTTTGGAGTGGATTGGCCCTTTTCGTGACTTGCTCCATGAGTTAGATACATGGATCCATTCTGCTTTATAAACTTGATCCAAATCTTTATATTTTTAAAAACTTGGATCTTGACCTGCTCCATAAAAATTCAATTAAACATAAATAAATTTATAAAATTTAAATTTTTATTATTGATGTTGTTTTTTTCCAATATATCCCACTCCAACCCATCCCAACCCAACTCACTGCGCCCTAACCCAATCTGCCCCTGACATATTATATGTCTTTATTATTGATAGATCTTATCTTATAACTAAATTTCTTATCAAAATTCTTACATCTCTATATTATTATAAAATAATCATAATAAAAAGATCCAACAGTGTTGATATATTATGTATATATATAACTTATGGTACTTGAGACTTTTTATATATTTGGAGAGGGTTCGCGGGACAGGACAAGAGCAAACCCTGACCTGCTCTATTTCACCAGCGGATTTATTAATTTTTGACCTGGTCCACCCTTTGACCCATTTAGTCGATCCATTTACCCACCCCATCATGAGTTGGAGTTGGTTGGATTCACGGGTTATCCCCCCTACATTGCCATCCCTAAGTGGTAGCAGCAGCGTTGCTGACCAATGCTGCACCAGTGGCAAAGCCGTAATCAGCCAATCCTGTACAGCAACTTGCATCGCCATTGTAGGAACAACCGCAGATCTCCCCACAAAGCCCTGAGCAAGGGAGACAGATTCGCCATAACTGGTCCCGAAGTCTAGAATGGAGAAGGCAGCAGTCTCCGAGTTCTTATTTCAGGTAGGACTCGACCCCAAGCCAGTGATCTCCTTCGCAGCATTCGGAGGACTGCACTATCCGAGATGCAGATATCAACCGCAAACTTTGGAAGATAAATGAGCAGATTGAGGTACTTTGCAACCAGGCTTTGGTACAGGATGATGGATTCCACATCGATTTGCCCTTCAGTATCCGAATCATGCAGGAGCCACTCCCCAATAAATTCAAAATGCTATAGTTAGAAAGCTACCATAGGATTACTAATCTTGTGGACCATCTAAAAAGTTTTAAGGCCCTAATGCTCTTTCATGGAGCTACCGATGCTGCCCTCTATCGAGTTTTCCCATCTACTTTAAAGGGCACAGCATGACACTGGTATTCAAGCCTGAAGCTGTGGATAATCCACTTATTCGGCCAAATGAATGGTTTATTCATGGGTCACTTCGTCAGCAGCAGGAGGTAGCAGAGAGGATCAGACTCTCTGATCAACATCAAGTAGAGAAGGAGGGAGAGTCAATCCGATCGATCCTATCTTAGTTGTTTCAATATGGCTGTACTGGAGGTTCATGATCTAGATCAATCAATCGCTCTGACAGCCATGAAGGGTGGACTTCTGAAGAACGATCTTTGGTATTCTCTGAAGAAGACCTACTCTTGCAACTTCACTGATATGTTGGCTAGGACAGAGAAGTACGCATGGACCGATGAAGTAGTTAAAGATGAGCCCCCGATAGATGTGGCTGCTGGAGAGAAGAGGAAAGAAGAGGAGATGAAGTCTCCACCAAGGGATTCACAACGCTCGCTTTCCACCCAGACATTAGAGGCCCTGAACTCCCCCATGGAACCCCCAACAAAGGAATTCCTTGAGAGGAAAGTGATGTACCTCTTCGCCTAGGAGATTGACAAATTACACACCGTTGAATGCTGCCCAAGCCTAGGTATGGAGATTAGGGATTGGATCAGTCAGACAAGAAAGTTGTGGATCCATCCAAATCATCAAAATTCTAACAAGTATTGTCTCTACTACCGTGACCATGGCTACAACATCGAAGAATATCTTCAGCTTCGGGATGAAATCGAGGAGCATATTTGGTGTAGACGCTTAGATCGGTTCATTAGACATCGGTAGGAGTAGCTGAAAGAATGACAGAGGTCGCCTCATCCATCTAAACAGCAGTTAGAAGAAACTTCTGGGGATTGACCTTTCGTCAGATTAATAAACACAATAACTGGAGGGCACCGAAGCCGAGCAGATGAGTCAGTCGAACCAGCCAAGAAGTGAAAACTGAAGAATCTATTACATTCACTGAGGAAGTGCTATAGGAGTTCAATTCTTGTATAATGATGCGGTGGTTTTATCATTAAACATTGCAAACTATGATGTACCATACATTTTGATTGATAATAGAAACTCAGTAGATGTATTATTTTATGATACTTTCTCCTAAATGGGCATTTCTCCTGAACGGTTAGGACGACTGGACTCCTCTCTTATGAGATTTACTGGAGATGCAGTGTCTATTGAAGGAGTCATAACTCTCTCTGTAGTGGCTGAATGATCTCCTCGATGATTCAGTGCTCAGGCAGATTTTTTGGTGGTTCGGACACCATCAACCACAATGCCATCCTTGAACATTCAGGACTTAATGCACTTCAGATTGTGGTGTCCATCTATCACCTGAAGATGAAGTTTCCAACTAAGTTCGAAACAGACAAAATCAGAGAAGACCAGGCCTTGGCGCGACAGTGCTACACAATCACACTTCATGGTGTAGATCTTCTTAAGCTTAATTATCTAGTTGACGGACTGGACATCTGAGATGAACTAACTGAAGAATGTGAGACGTCAGTGGAAAACCTTGAGACAATCTCATTGAATGATGGAAATTAGGAGCACATTGTTCAGATCGGGTCAAACCTCGATCAGGTAACCAAAAAATATCTCATCTCCTTTTTGCAGCAAAATGCAGACGTGTTCATCTAGACCCCAATTGATATGCCAGGTATTGATCTGGAGGTGATGACGCATTGATTAAATATCAATCTGAACCATCGGCCCATCAAGCAAAAGAAAAGAAGCTTCGCTCTCGAACGACAGAAGATGATAGCGAAAGAGGTGGATAAATTACTTGATGCAGGCTTCATTCGAAAAATGATCTATCCAAGCTAGATTATGAATGTGGTCCTGATGAAAAAGATGAATGAAAAGTGGCGAATCTGCATCAACTTTACTAACTTAATAAAGCATGTCCGAAGGATAACTACTTTGTATTTTCGATAGACCAGCTTATGGATGCCACTTCGGGCAAGAACTCTTCACTTTCATGGATGCTTTTTCTGAAAACAATCAAATTTGGATGGCACTCAAAGATGAGGAGAAAATCACTTTTATTACTAACTAGGATCTCTTCTATTATAGATTATGGCTTTTGGCCTAAAAAATATAAATGCAACTTATTAGCATCTTGTGAACAAGATCTTCAAGAATTAGATAAGTTAGAATATGAAGATCTATGAGGACAACATGCTTGTCAAAAGCAGAACCTCACGAATCCATGTAGAGGACCTCGAAAAAATCTTCGCTACTCTGAGAAAGTACTAGATGAAGTTAAACCCAGTCAAGTGTGCCTTCAGAATTACTTCGGATATGTTCTTAGACTTCATGGTGTCCAGTCAGAGGATAGAAATTAATCCTAAGAAGATCTAAGCCATACAAGAGATGGGCCCACCAAAGACTATAAAGATGGTTTAGCATTTCACAAGTAGAGTGGCAGCACTAAATCGATTCATCTCAAGATCGGCTGAATGCTGTTTTTCATTCTTTCAAAATTTGAAACAATCATAGAACTTTCAATGGATCGGAGAATGCTAGTGCGCCTTCGTGGAGTTGAAAAGTTATATCAGTTCTGCACCACTCCTCAACAAATCAAAGTTTGATGAAGAACTCTACTTATACCCGATGGTCTCATCAACTGCCATAAGCACGGTGTTGGTCTATGAGTGAGATAAAGTCCAAATATCGATCTATTATGTCAATCAGATCTTGCATAATGCAGAGACCAGATACACCAGACTAAAGAACCTAATCTTCGCCCTCATTATCATAGCCCGAAGGCTTCGATCCTCCTTCCAAGCACATTCCCTTGTAGTGCTAATTGATCGACCACTCAAGGTAGTCTTACACTAGTCTGATACTTCTGGATGACTGACGAAATGAGCGATTGAACTTATAGAGTTTGAGGTAAGGTTCGAAACTCGATCCTCTCTTAAGGCTCAGAATTTGACAGATTTTATTATGGAATGCACTATCTCGAAAGATCTAAAAATGCTAAGGCCAACTCAGTAAGAAGATGCATCGGTGAAACATCTATCAGAGGGACCAGATGATCTTTGGAGAGTGCATGTAGATGGATCATCGAACTCTGTAGGATCGAGAGCAGGCCTGTTACTTCATGGGTCTAAAGGATTTGTTATAGAATATGCTTTGAGATTGACTTTCCAGCCACAAATAATGAGATTGAGTATGAAGTTCTTGTTGTCAGACTGAGAATTGCAAGGGATCTTGGAGTGCAGAAGCTGAGGATTTACATCGATTCACAGCTAGTAGCAGGATGAGTGAAAGGAGACTTCGAAGCTTAAGAGGAGAACATGAAAAAATATATCCAAAAATTGAAGGATCTAATCTCGACATTTGTTGATTTCGCCATTCAACAGGTATCTCACTTAAAAAATTAGAGAGCCAACCTACTATCCAAACTGACAACTTCGGCCCTAGGAGATCTACCTAAGAAATCATTTTTTGAGATTCTGAAGAAGTCCAGCACTGAAGAGCCGGTTTCAGTCTTGCAGATTGATAACAAACCTTGCTAGGTGGATCTCTTCATTCGCTTCCTATGAGATGGAGTACTAGTAGATTTTAAAGAGGCTTGGAAGATCAAATATCAAGCTTTCCATTATACTTTTTATGAAGGCAAGCTTTATAAAAGATCCTTCTCCCTATCATTTCTCAGATATCTTCATCCTTTTGAAGCCAAGTATGCCCTTTGAGAGGTGTACGAAGGGATATGTGAAAACCATCTAGATGGCAAGTCACTGACCTACAAGATACTTCGATATGGTTACTACTGGCCTACGATGCAGGATGATGCAGCTGACTTCGCCAAGCGATGTGATTGATGTCAATGGAATGTTAATAATCAGCACCAATCGGTTGTTCTGCTAGACCCGATAATTGCTCCTTGGCTATTCATACAGTGGAGAATAGATATTCTAGGCTCCTTCCCACCAGCATCAAGTCAGAGAAAATTTTTACTTGTGGCCATCGATTATTTCATCAAGTGGGTAGAAGCGAGCCCTTAGCCAAAATCACCGAAGCTACGGTAACGGACTTTGTTTAGAAATTTATTATTTACCTATTCGGTCTCCTGCAAGTGTTGATCACCGACAATGGACGTCAGTTCTCGGACTTCAAATTCGCTAAGTTTTGTCAAAGCGACGATATTGCCCAACACTTTACTTCAATGGGACATCTGCAGGCCATGATGAGGCTGAGGTAACAACTGTATCCTTTTGTAGAAACTAAAGGTCAGGATTGTTCAAGCTAAAGAAGCATTGGTGGATCAGCTACATAGTATACTCTGGGCCTACCGAACCACCTAAAAGACACCCATAGGAGAGACTCTTTTCAATCTCTTCTTTGAAACAGAAGCTGTTATTCTCATAAAAATCAAACTTTCTTCACATCGAATCGAGGGCTATGATGATCAGAGTAATGTAGAACAGCTTCATACCAACCTAGATTTACTCGAAAGAGTTTATGAGAAAGCATGAGTGTGGAAGGTGGTCTATCAGTAAAGGGTGTCATAGTACTATAACCCCCACATTCGGAAGAAAAAATTCAAAGCTGACGATTTGATCCTATGATGAGCCGAAGTCTCCTAACCTACAGAATGTAGAAAACTATATCTAAAGTGAGAAGGCCCCTATCAAGTGGATGAAGTCGTCAGATCGAAAACTTATCGTCTTAAGCAATTGGATGGGACCTCCTTACCTCGGCCATGGAACTCGAAGAATCTTCGAATATATTATCAATAATATAATTTGATAATCAATTGATAAAATAATTTTTTTAGAATAGTCATCAACTCTTACAACTAGCAAGCTGAAGATCTCAATGACTAAGAAGCGGGGGCTAATCTATATGTGAGCTCATGTGTGGTACTCCGAAGCTTTGAAAATAGGTGAAAAGATGCAAAGGGGTCAAGGGAGCAAGCCAGCAGAAGTTTCAACCAAGATAGCAATATTTCTGTAGGTTAGTCGATTCAAACTGAGATTGAGTTAACTAAGTAGCAGGTGAGTCAATCCAGTCTCAATCTGGATTGACTATATCTCAGAGAAGGTTTCAGATAGAAGGTTGTATTTTGAAAGTTTCAGATCGACATGCAGATGAGTCGACTTAGTCTGAGTTTGAGTTGACTCAGTTGAAGGTGAGTTGACTCAGTTTCAGATTGAGCCGACTCAATATCGGACAAAGGCTGCATGAGATTCTATTTGGGTCTAGAATCAAATTTGATCCTAGAACTTATGACCTTGGTTTGTAAGGTCTTAAGGGGCTAATGTATGGATTGGATTGGAATTAAATCCAATAGGTGTGTGCATATGAGACATGGGTGTATATAGGCTTGGAAAGTGCATCACATTGGATTAGCCATGAGAGTTTTGGGGTTGGATCACATTGACTCGAATATATATACATTGTATTGTGTATGTGATTGATTGAGTTTGAATAGAAGCCATTTTCTCCCTAATCATCTCTCTCTTTCTCTTTCTCTCTTGCCCTTCTTCTCTTTTCTAAGCCCTAGGGCTTTCTAGGGTTTGATAGATCTGTCATCAACGATTTTTTTAGACCTTTATTGCTGGTTTCGCTATCAAGTCACAGCAAAAAAAGATCCCAATATCTGGTATCAAAGCCCTGGAGTTAGATCTAGTGGAGGAAAGATCAAAGTTGCATTTGGATCGTGGTAAAGTGCTAAACAGATTTGCCTTAGAATACTGTGTACATTGTTTTGTATGTGCTTCTTGAAATCTATATGGATGGCATCAAGTACCATTAAGGCAGACTTTGAAAAGTTTGATGGTAAGGATAACTTCAGTCTTTCGATGCAAAAGATGAAGGATCTATTGTTATAAAATAGGATCTACAAGATCTTGATTCGAAAAAGATTGAAAAAGATCTTTGTTGAAGATAAGGAGTTAGAGGAGATAGCTTTTAGCATAATCAGGATGTGCCTCGCTGATAAAGTTATACTTGAGATAAGCACAGAAATCACATTGAAGGGACTTTGAAAGAAGCTGGAGGACATGTATATGGGTAAGAATATGACAAACAAGCTGTGGTTGAAGAAACAGTTGTATAGTTTGCAGATGTCCAAAAGAGGAGATTTGATTGCTCACATCCAAAAATTCAATCAAGTTTGCTCGGAGGTCATGAGCATTGATGTGAAGATCGATGAGGAGGATAGAGCTCTTCTATTATTGTGTTCATTGCTTGTTTCTTATGATGATCTCATTACTATATTGGTATATAGAAAAGAGATCTTGAACTTCGAAGAGGTGGTTGGGGTTCTCAGGTCTAATGAGTAGTGAGAGAGGCTATAGAAAGAAAGCCCAAGTTCAGAGGTACTTGCTGTTAATGAGAGGCAAGGAAGGCCTAAGGAGAGGACTCGAGATAAGTCAAAGGACAGATCAAAATCTCGAGGGAAGGCTTGAAAATGTTAGAAGTGTTATCAGCCTTGTCATATTAGGAGAAATTGTCCGCTTTTGAAGAATGAGAAGGGGAAGGGTGCTTCCAAGGATGGATCGACCAGTGGGAGTGATGCTTTGTTATCTGAGGATAGTGAGGATGATATACTAGTTGTGTCAGATGGACTTACAGAGTTGGATAGCCACTGGACATTGGATTCAGCATGTTCCCACCATTACACTATACATCGGGATTAGTTTGCATCTTATGAAAAATCCGATGGAGGGAGTATTAGTCTTAGAGATGATCACCCATATTGAGTTATTGGTGTTGATACTATTAGGATGAGGATGTATGATGGAATCATATAGATACTCACAAATATCAAGCATGTGCCGGAGCTGAAGAAGAATCTGATATCCTTGGGTTACTTGGAGAAATAGAGGTATGCTTTTAGTTGTCAGCCAAGTAGCAAGTGTTTGAAGATTTCCAATGGTACTTTGATGGTAATGAAAGAGAGAAGACTGAGTAATAATCAGTATAAGATGGAGGGCTCAGTGGTTATTGATAGTGTGAAGGTATCTGCGGTAGCACAAGAGGAGCAGCTAGCCTACCACCTATGGCACTATCGTATGGGTCACTTAAGTAACTAGGAGCTCATGGAGTTGAGTAGGAGGGGTCTGATTCTAGCACTCAAAAAAGAGAAAGATGACCTATGTGAGCCTTACATCTATGGCAAACAGTATAAAGTAAAGTTTGCCAGCAGCACCAAGTGGAGTGAAGCTGTTTTGGAGCTTATTCACTCAGATGTATGGGGATCGGCACCTGTTTCGACTCGAGTTGGAGCTAGATATTTTGTCACCTTCATTGATGACTTTTCCAAAAGAGTATGGATGTATCTGATCAGAAAAAGGTCAGAAGTATTTATCCAATTTAAAACCTAGAGAGCTAAGGTGGAGAAGGAGACAGGGCAGCCAATGAAGTGTCTGAGGTCTGATAATGGAGGGGAGTGTACAAGCCTGGAGTTCAAGAGGTACTATGAGAAAAATGACATCAAACACCATTACATAATGAAGATGACTCCTTAGCAAAATGGTATCGTGGAGAGGATGAATCGGACATTGCCGGAGAAGGCTAGAAGCTTGAGGTTGCAGGCATCACTGCTCAAGTCTTTTTTAGGTGATGCTCTAACTTTTGCTTGTTTTCTTATTAATAGGTCTCCCCATAGAACGCTCAATGAAGGACTTTCAGAGGTGATCTCGAGTGGAAAGAAGGTGGAGCTTGGCCATCTGAAGGTGTTCGGCTGCCTAGCTTATACATTGGTGGAGGAAGCTGAAAGGAGCAAGTTAGACTCGAAGTCACAGAAGATGATCTTCATCGGGTTTTTACAAAATGTGAAGGATTACTTGCTACGGGATCCACATTCCCAAAAATGCATCATCAGCAAAAATATGCTTTTTGATTAGAAGAGCATCTTGAAGAAACCAAGAGGTGCTAATGAAGCTAAAAAATCAATGCAGGATAGCATTGGACAGCACTCGCATACAAGTGATTTGCCTTCAACTTCGACCTCGAATCATGTTCAGTTTGAGGTGGAGATGGGCAGACATGGTTACACACCTATGGAGGATCAGCGAGCAAAGCAATCTATCTAGGAGGAGGTGCAAAGCTAGCTACAGACAGCAGACTTGCAGGACATTGCAAGGAGAGTGGCACTGCATAAGCCGAAATGCACTGTTCGTAAGCCAGTGCGATATGGCATTGATAAGATCATTTTTTATGCCCTCATCACTGCTAGTGGAGATTCAGAGACCTTTGAGGAGGCCATGGAGAGTTTGGATCGGAAGTCATGGATGCAGGTTATGATGAAGTCTCTCAAGAAGAACCAAACATGGTAGTTGGTGGATCTATCAAAAGATGCTCGACCTATTGGCTCCAAATAGATTTTCACAAGAAAGGAGGCACCTTCAGAGCAAGGTGGAGTGAGCTACAAGGCTAGACTGGTAGCCAAAGGGTACTCACAGGGAGAAAATATTGATTATTCAGAGGTTTTCTCTCCGGTTGTCAAGCATACATCCATCAGGGTGCTTTTGAGCATAGTTGTTACTCAGGATCTGGAGTTAGAGCAAATGGACATCAAGACAACATTCCTCTATGGTCATTTAGAGAAGAATATTTATATGGAGCAGCCACTGGGGTTCAAGGAGCCTGGATTAGAGGGAGAGGTCTGTTTGCTGAAGAAATCTCTGTATGGGTTGAAGTAGTCTCCGAGACAGTGGTATAAGCGATTTGACACCTATATGAGGAGCATTGACCTTTTCAAGTGTGATCATGACCCATGTATATATGTCAGATTTTTGGAGGATGGATCTTGGATATACTTAGTTTTGTATATAGATGACATGTTGATAGCATGCAAGAGCAAAGATATTGTGCAGGAGTTAAAAGAAGCTTTGTCTCGAGAGTTTGAGATGAAGGACTTGGGGCATGCGAGAAAGATCTTAAATATGAAGATCATCAGAGATAGAACTATGGGGCTATAATATTTATCTCAGGGAGGCTACATAAAGAAGGTCTTAGAGAGGTTTGGGATAAAAGATGCCAAATCAGTGGAGCTGCGACTTGCCGGGCACGTCAGACTCGAAGACCATATCACCACAGACTAAGGTGGAGGTTCAAAAGATAGAGAGAGTTTTATATGCCTCTGGTGTGGGAAGAATTATATACTCTATGGTATGTTGTAGGTTAGATTTAGCCCATGCAGTGAGTCAGATGAGCAGATTTATGGCATAGCCTGGCAGGGAGCACTAGGGAGCATTGAAGGTTATCTTCTGATACTTGATGGGTTCGATTGAAATTGGCATCTACTATGGTCAGCAAGGAGGTGATGAGGGACACTCCGACATGTCCAAGGAGACTCGAGGGCAGATAAAGGGGTTTGTGGATATAGATTTTGCTGAGATATGGACACTCGGTATTTGACGACAGATTTTGTGTTCAACCTGTATGAAGGTCCTATCTTGTGAAGATCTTACTTACAGCCTATTACAACTTTGTCTACCACCGAAGTGGAGTATATTGGCATCACTGAGGCAGCGAAGGAGGCCCTATGGCTGAAGGGCTTGGTGTTGGGGAGGGACTTCCCACAGAAGGCTGTCAGGGTGCATTGTGACAGCCAGAGTGCTTTATTGCTCGCACAGAATTCTATTTTTCATGCTAGAATAAAGTACATCGACATAAGATACCATCGGATTAGAGAACTCATGAAGGATGGCGAGGTGGAGCTAGTGAAGGTTCACATCAAGAAAAATCCAGCTGATGCACTTACGAAGGTATTTCCATGAGACATCTTTTGGTATTATGTGGCACTGATGGGTTTGCTGGATAGAACTGAGTTCACAAGGACTTGGGAGCACCAAGGTGAAGATTGTGAGCTTAAGTGTGGCACTCCCAAGCCTTGAAAATAGGTGAAAAGAGGCAAATGGGTCAAAAAGCAAGCTAGCAGAAGTTTTAGCCAAGGTAGTAGTGTTTCTGTAGGTCAGTCGACTTAGACTAAGACTGAATCGACTGAATCGTAGGTGAGTCAATCCAATCTCAATTTGAATCGACAATTTCTAAGAGGAGGTTCTAGATAGAAGGCCGCATTTAAAAAATTTTAGACCGACATGCAGGTAAGTCGACTTAGTCTCAGTCTGAGTTGACTCAATTAAAGACTGAGTCGACTCAGTCTGAGACTGAGTCGACTCAGTTATCGGACAAAGACTGCATGGAATTCTGTTTGGATCTAGGATCGGGTTTGATCCTAGGGACTTAAGATCTTGATTTGTAAGGTCTTAAGGGGCTAATCTATGGATTGAACTGAGATTAAGTCCAATAAGTGTGTGCATGTGAGACATAGGTATACATAGGCTTGGAGAGTGCATCATATTGGGTTAGCTATAGAAGTTTTTGGGTTGGATCACATTGACCCGATGTATATATACATTGTATTGTGTATGTGATCGTTTGAATTTGAATAGAAGATATTTTCTTCCTAATTTCTCCCTCTCTTCCTCTCTCACTCTCCTTCTCTTCTCTGAGCCCTAGGGCTTTCTAGGATTTGATTGATTTGACGTCAATGATTTTCTCGGACCCTTGTTGCTGGTTTCGCTATCAAATCGCAGCTAAAGCTATCAAAATGGGTCAGTCCGGCTCAGTCCGATCCTAACCCACATGCACTGTGGTTGTGGGGGCTGGGTTGGGCTCAGCCCACTTGTTAAAAGGGGCCATAAAAAATCAGCCCGGCACTAGCCCATGTGGGCTGTGGGTTAGGGCCGGACCAGCCCACATCTTTTTTTTTCTTTTCTAGGGTCGAAGTCCACTTGGACCACTCCATTGTTGGCTGTCATCGCTTGGTGCTGCACACCATGAATCCGTTCTCCTGTCACCGCCCAATGCCGTTGCTTCTCTCCTTCGGGGATCGTCGGGAGGGAGGTGTTGGGTGGATGTCTGGCCACGACACCACCTCCCAAGATCTTTTCAGTACCACGCGATGCAGCAGGAAGAAAGAAGAAACAAAATAAAAGAAAAACAATCAAAATACGTGGATCAGCCATAAAAGGGCTTGCCTCCACGAGGCATGCAAACTTCACTATAAAAAAAAAAAATTTACAAGAGGAGACCTCACCCTCAACCCTTGTACACCCAATTCTCTCTCACTAAAAGTTTTCCTCACAAAAGCTCTCTCTCTCTTGGAAGACCCCCTGAACCCCTGAAGTGCTTGGCGATCGCTGTCCAGGAGCCTCCTGCTCCTTCTCTCTCAGTGCTTCCGCCTCTCTCTTCTCTTGGATTCCGTACGGGCTTCGTACGGCGCAAAAAACCGATCCACACCCTTTACTGTTCGTCCACAGGCCTTTTAAAGGGTTAAAACAGGGTTTAAACCTAATTAGATTAGGTTTAAGAGTCCGAAACAAGCCAAATCAACCTCCTGAACCGTCGGATCGTCACCGAAAACTTCCTGGGCCGTCCGATCGTGACCGGTCCATGGAATAGTATCGTGGACTGTGAGAAACGTGTGGGAAACACCCACGCGGTCCACAGGCCCAGCCTTGGACCGCCCGTCCACGGTGGACCGGTGCAAAGGGCCAGCAGGGCCGGCCCGCTCCCGCGTGCACCTGGGCCGCGCGCCCGGCTGGGCCGCATGCCCGCCTGGGCCGCGCGTCCCGTGCGGGCCTAGGTCGCACGTCCCGTGTGGGCCTGGGTCGCGCGTCCCGCACGCCGCCGCCTGCGGCCGCGCCGCTGCCACCGCCGGCGGTCCTCCACTGCCTCGAATCTTGTGCCGACTTCAAAAGCTCGTATCTCCTCCATCCGAGCTTCGTTTCGGATGATCTTGGTCTCGTTGGACTTCATTTTTCACCGCGAACCTCACTGTGGGCTCAATATAGGCTGAATCTCAAGGCATCAAATCCTAACAATCTCCACCTCGACTTGATATTCGGCCTCCTCCAAACTCCAAGAGCTTCTGGATCTCCTCGCCCCCATGCCCTGGGGCAATCACCTGCTGATCATGGATGGGCAAACATGGGAGTCGAGTCGGGCTGCTCGATCCCATCTCCGTCGTATGCTGTGCTCCTCCTGACTTGAGACCTGCTCGGGGCATCATCCTGCGGTAATAGGAATCTCACCTTGCGACGTTGCCTCTCATCCTCCCGAGTCTCCTGTCTCGTACCCGATCCATCTCCTGGAGCTCCACCTCGCTCTGGACTCCACCTGGCTCTCGAAGCTCCACCTTGCACTGGGCTCCCTACCAGGTAATAATGTCCTCTGCTCTCTTTCTTCCCTCCAGCACAATCCTATCGCCGCGTAACACCCTCAGGATTCCTCCACCAGCTACCGTCCTGTAGCCTCTCGAATCCAGTCTGCTAAGTGAGATAAGATTTCGTCTGAAATCGGGTATATATCGGACCTCCTCCAATCTCCTTACTGCACCGTCATGTATCCTCCAGCTGACCGTCCCAATGCCTCTGATCGCACAGCTCGATCCATCCGACAGATATACAGTGCCCTCACTGTTCTCCAGGGAGTCAAGCTGCTCCTCTCTGCAACATACATGATAGGGGCATGCAGAATCTAATATCCACTACTGGGAAGAAGTAGATACCTCGTCAGATATCTCTAGGACATCTCCATCTAAATCGCTGTCGGCCGTCGCTACAGCAGCTACCGTCTGATTTTTAAGTTGAGGGCAATCTCTGGCTAAATGCCCCAACTCCTCACACCGGTAACACCTGGTTTTGCTCAAGTCCCTCCTGGACTTAGACTGCCCTCGTTGCGATCTCCTGTCGCTCTGCCTACCGCCTCCTGCTCCTCCAGAAGCCACCAAAGCTGACCTACCACCATCTGAGCTCGAAGCTGGGTTCTCCCTCCTGAGAACCTCGTTCTGGAGTATCGCCGCGGTGACCTCGTCCATCTTGATAGTGCTCTTCCCCACTAGAAGAGCAGTCACCAAGGACTCGTACGAAGGGGGAAGCGATGCCAGCAAAATCAGCGCCCTGGTCTTCTCCTCAACATTCTCACCAACGCTGAGGAGGTCGGTGAGGATCTTCTGGAAGTGGCTTAGATGCTCCTGCATGCTCTGTCCCTTAGTCATCCGTAGTTGGTAAAACTGCCTCCAGAGGAAAAGAGTGTTGGTGAGAGACTTCGCCATGTACAACTCCTCGAGCTTCGACCACAGCATCGTCGGAGAAGTCTCGCTCAGCACATGGATCACCACCTCATATGTCAGGTACATACAGATGTACTCACCATCTATATCTATAGCTGTTTCCAATCCCGCACCTCCATGGTGGTCGGCTTCTCATCGCACAAGAGAGCATCGATCAACCCCTGTTGGATGAGCACGTCCTTCACCCTTGCCTGCCATAAGGAGAAATTGCTCTTACCATCGAACTTGTTGATCTCCATCTTGATTGTTCCTATCTTCTCCATCTTCAGTCTTGCTCACCACCGCTGCAATCTGCGTCCTTGTACTGCCTTGCTCTGATACCACTTGTTGGGTGGATGTCTGGCCAGGACACCACCTCCCAAGATCTTTTCAGTATCACGCGATGCAGCAGGAAGAAAGAAGAAAAAAACAAAAGAAAAACAATCAAAATACGTGGATCAGCCACAAAAGGGCTCGCCTCCACGGACATGCAAACTTCACCATGAAAAAGAAAATTTTACAAGAGGAGACCTCACCCTCAACCCTTGTACACCCAATTCTCTCTCACTAGAAGTTTTCCTCACAAAAGCTCTCTCTCTCTTGGAAGACCCCCTGAACCCCTGAAGTGCTTGGTGACCGCTGTCCAGGAGCCTCCTGCTCCTTCTCTTTCAGCGCTTCCACCTCTCTCTTCTCTTGGGTTCCGTACGGGCTTCGTACGGCATGAAAAACCGATCCACACCTTTTACTGCTCGTCCACAGGCCTTTTAAAGGGTTAAATCAGGGTTTAAACCTAATTAGATTAGGTTTAAGAGTCCTAAACAAGCCAAATCAACCTCCTGAACCATCGGATCGTCACCGAAAACTCCCTGGGCCGTCCGATCATGACCGATCCACGAAATAGTATCGTGGACCGTGAGAAAAATATGGAAAACGCCCACACGGTCTACAGGCCCAGTCGTGGACCGCCCGATCCACGGTGGATCGGTGCAAAGGGCCAGCAGGGTCGGCCCGCTCCCGCACACGGGCCTGCGTGCGCTTGGGCCGCACGCCCGCTGGGCCGCGCGCCCACCTGGGCCGCACGTCCCGCGTGGGCCTGGGTCGCGCGTCCCGTGCGCCGCCGCCTGCGGCCACACCGCTGCCGCCCGCCGTCGGTCACCGACGGTTCTCTGCCGCCTCGAATCTCGTGCCGACTTCAAAAGCTCGTATCTCCTCCATCCGAGCTCTGTTTCGGGTGATCTTGATCTTGTTGGACTCCGTTTTTCGTCGCGAACCTCGTTGTGAGCTCATTATGGGCTGAATCTCAAGGTGTCAAATCCTAACAGGAGGGGCACTGGAGATCGTCAAGAGGAAGAGGGAGGGGGGGTGAGGTGGGGCATCATGGACTGTCGAGAGGACTGAGGATAGGCACAGAGATCGCCGAGAGGAGGAGGGAGGGCCGGCGGTATGCCGGAGAGGAGGAGGGGGGTGGGTCGAGAGGAGGAGGGAGGGCTGTCGGGGATTGAAAGGGAGAGGGAGAAGGGTTCTCATGTCATAGGTGGAATAGGCAACGGTGATGCGAATCGCCATGGCTCTGATCTTGAAGAAAAGGAACAAGATCGGATGTACGGGGGCTAAAGGAGAGCGCAGAGGGATCGAGGGGAGGCTCGAGATCATGGAGAAAACTCTCTTTCCATGGAAGAGAATGTCGGATCGAGAGTGGAGGGGTTACAAAGGGACTAGGGTTTGATTGAGAATATAGTGGACTGAGGAGGGGTGCGGGGACCGTTAAGAGGAGGAAGAAGGGCTGGTGATACATTAGGGAGGAGGAGGGGGGTGGGCGAGAGGAAGAGGAAGGGCTGTTGGGGATCGAGAGAGGGAGGGAGGGGGGTTCTCGCACCGTAGAGTCAGGGACCGAGAGGGAAAGGGTGGGTGTAAGCTGGCCTACGGGCTAATCCGATCCTAATCCGATTGAGCCCATGGATTACAGGGGTCGGGCCAAAAAGCCCACTTGCATAAATGGGCCAAAATTTCTTAGCCCGGCTCCGTCCTTTTTTAGGGCCAAATAGGCTGGTCTATGGGTCCTAGCCCATTTTGACAGCTCTAGTCATAGCAAAGGAAGATCCTAACACTATAAGGACCCTCAAAGTCACTCATTTTTCAGTGAATCAACATCCATAAAAATCTTAATCATATGAGAAGTGAGGACTAACCTAAAATGACCCTCGAACCCCACCGATGTAAGGCATTAACAGAAAAGACCTCAGTAGCTAAGAAGCGGAAGCTAACCTATAAGGACTCCCAAAGGCCGCTCGCTCTTTGGCGAGCCAACACTCGTGAAGACCTTAGTCATGCGAGATGTGGAGGCTAACCTATAAAGACCTCTAATGTTCGCCATTCCAACTTCACTATTCTAACCTACATGGGCAGAAAACCTCGATGATTAAGAAGCAGGGGCTAACTTATAAGGATCCTTGAAGGTCGCTTGCTCTTCAGCGAGCCAATGCCTGTGAAGATCTTAGTTTTGCGAGATGCGAAGGCTAACCTAAAAGGATCTTTGGAGGGCTAACCTATAAGGATGCTCGGCCCACCGACTTGGGCAATGTATGAAGCATAACCTAGAAGAACTTTTGGAGAGCTAATCTCTAAGGACTCTTAAAATGAAGGCTACAGTCAATCTACGAGTATCTCCATGAAATTCTCCAACGTAAGGATTGTACATGACTAAATTCGAACTATGCAAACACAAAATCAACGAAGCATAAAAGTATAGGTGAAACAAAAATCTCAAGTCTATTTTATGAACAAACTTGTTATAGAAGCTACAAAATAGATGTCTATAAGAAGAAAAATAAAAAGGTACATCAGTCATTTGGAAGGCCTATCTTCGATTGAAGGAGCTTCGACATCTGATCTTCCTCCAGCTGTGGAATCCGATGATTTTTCAGCTATAGTGCCCCCAAGACTGGTATGTCCATTACCTTTAAGGGTACTGAGATAGGAGTTGACTTTAGAAAAAAATTGTCTGACTAAGCTCCTGCACTCTTCGAAGATGATGTCCAAAGCCATGGTCGATACCTCCGTGACTTCAAGAGTTGCATTATATAAAGTCATGGCAAGCCGATCCTCCAACTACCTAATGGTAGCTTCAGTGTAGTTGGCTGCTACTGTAGTCTCCGCAAGCTTGATATGGAGCTCAGTCATTGCAGACCTATCCTTGCTCAGAGCTTCCAAAAGATCAGTGGTGGTCTACTGGGCCGAGATAAGTTCGCACCGAATAACATCGACTGCTGATCTCTCAGTATCCACCACTTAGTTGAGTTGTCTGATCATATCCTCAGCTGAATGTAGGTTGCTTTGAAGTTGACCGATCTGGATAGTTGAATCTGCTCTAGCTTCGTTAGCGACTTTGTCCGATGCTATAGTATACTTCAGCCTTATTATCTCATCCTGGGTGTTGAGCAATTGTTTGTTGCAAAGAACTATCATTGCAGCCATCTTCCAATTATTTTTCCCAGTAGACTTCATGAATTTATTACACTCTTCAGTTACTTTGCTCTTTTTGACAAAATATTTTCTATCTATCCACTTCAGGCATTTTCTTATGTGCTCTACCTCCGTCAAAGCCTCATCTTTATTCTTCTTCACCTTTCGGAGTTCTTTTTTTGCTTCGACAATATCTTGTTGGGCCCGATACGGGTCTTCTTTAAGGTTCTCAATTCGAGTTCTCAAAAATAAGACTGTTGGTAGACGTTTAGCATAGTATTGTACAAATGCACGATTGCAGCAATCACACCAAACCAATTAAGATAAACATCACAAACAAACACAAATCGAAGAACATAGGGATAAAAATTACTTCTTCAGTGATATAAAATTTTTTATTATATTGATAAAAAATAGAAAAAAATATAAATTTAAATATCTCTGACCTCAATGTGAGGATCGGCAGAGGAGCTTGAGACAGCCACAGCAGGCTGCTCCGACTTCACTAGCGATAATGAGGCCAGTGCAGCTTCGGTAGTGGTGGATGCCGGCACATTCTCTAATGTTGGAGCATTTTCGAGATGTCCTTTGACAGCCACAGGTTATTGAGGCACTGCACTTCCTGTGGCTCCTCCTCCGTCGGCTCCTTCTTCTCCTTCTTCTTCTTTTTCTTCTTCATCTAGGAAGCTCAAATCTATCTGTAAAAGTGTGTAGCTACCCTCTAATGGTAGATGTCCCATCTAGTGATGAAGGCCTCCTGGTCGAAGTTAAGTTTTTTTGAGAGAACTCTTTGGATGTGTGGAAAGCTTCTATCACTATGCACCTAGCTTCGGCAGCCCAGTCCTCTGCCTTCTTCTCAACTTCAGCAACTTTGGCTTGCGCCTCTTGTCATCTCTCCTTTTTTGAAGCCAAGTCAGCCTCTCCCTTTGCTTGTGAAGCCTTGGTCTCCCCCAACACCTTCTTCAGGCAGACAACTTCAGCTTCTGTAGCTTCTACCTTGCACTTGGCTTCGATCGTAGCAGTATTCACCTCAGTTTTAGAGGTCTCAGCTACCTTGCACTTTTTATGTGCTTTGGTCAATTCCATTTCAGTATCCCTCAACCGGTTAGTGAGGGCGATGGTGTAATGACCTGTCTGCATCCAGGGAGCTAGAAGATAGTCAAAAAAAAAAAAAAGAAGAGGGAGAAAAGAATAAGGAAGAAAAAACTTACCCGAACTAGGAAGGTTATCATCCGCTTCTGCTACCTTACAGAGCTCTCCTCCTCGACCTTTTTTAGGTCGGTGTCAAAAAGTATCTTTCAAAAAATATTGTTGGCAGTCTTCCAATCATTGAAGACATCACTGGTGGATGGTGAAGCTGACCCCTGTCTCGGCTCCGCAGACACTCTAGCAGAGTCCAGCCTTATCTGAGTTGGATCGGTTTGGAGATGGTAGGGAGCACAGCGGGCTTCATGGGGCTAGATTGGATCGATGGGACTGATATGACCCCGGCTTGAGTAGGGGCTAGAGGGGGCACCTTTTTTTGACCTTTGCTTGAAGTCCTTAGCTTCTTTTGGGCGTCAATAGTAAATAAAGAAGGCACCTTTCTCTTCGCTACACCCTTCTTCAGTTTCTTCAGCTCCTCAGATCTCATTTTTGCAATTAAAGAAAGTCAGCATCCATAAAAAAAAATTAAATATCAAAAAATTAGAGAAGCCCTCACCTCTGGGGTCGGTCGGACTGATGCTAGCATTGAAGAGAGTCTGCATCGATAACAACTCCTTTAATGAAAAATTTTGTACTCCTTTAAGATTGTGGAGTGCTCTAAGTCCTCATCTCCAAGCTTCGAGATTTGAAAGATAGAATCTCTCAACCAACCCCAGTATGAAATTCTTCATTCTTCAACGGAGGATCCTGAGACAAAAAAGAATCAATTTTTCCAACCATGAACTGAAGAAGGAGCCCTTTTTATCAAGACAAAGATATCTCACTCGGAGGAAAGACGTCCCATCAGTCACCGGTATGCCTTTTTATGGTATAGAATGATCAAAAAAGAGAGAGTGAAAGTTGGACTTTGGTCATAAAACAAAGAATGATGAAACCGATGATGAAATGAAAAGAGTTTGAAATAACAGAACAAAAAGAGATGTTAAAGATGCAGAAAAGTTCAATGACAAAAGGATGAATGGGTAACCTAAGTCCGATTTTAAAGACTTCCTCATATAGGCCGATCCTACTGGAAGGCAGGTTACCGATCCTACCACTAGGACCAGGAGGTTCTAGCTCAAAAGGAGGAATCCCATATCGGGCATGGATGAGACTCAAGTCCTTCGGGCTCAAGTTGGATCCGATTGTGTCAGGAACGAAGGGTGGTACAATACCATATCCTTCACCCAAACCAGCAGAAGTTTTTCTTGAAGAGGAAGATGATTCAAAAGACCAACCTTCGCTGAGACTCCCAGAACTAGCTATTAAAGGACACGGGGAATGAATAGAAAAGAAAAAGCGGTCAGATCTGAGGAAGGAAAAGGAAATCAAGAAAGGGAAAGGAAACCAACTAGCGACTACAGAGAAGGTGAAGATGCTGGATCAAAAGAGAGCCGCCGATAGTCCAGAAGGACTCTTGGAGCAGTGAAATGATCGGGAGGACTCTTTGGATGCTCGGAGAAAGCAAGGTAGCTGATCAGAGAAGAAAGAAAAAGAAAGACTTGGAAAAATTCGAAAGCATAAGAAAAAGAAGATAAAAGATATGACCCCCTTTTGTAGGCGCAGAAAGACATAATGGTCCGGATATCGAATCCTACCTGATTGTCCGATGATCAACACTTGGCATGTCTCCATTGGTCAGTAGGGGAGGATAGTTGGTCCATTAATAATTTACATTGGAAATAAGGCACATCGCCCTTCGAATTCTGTCAACTGCTCCGCTTCGTATGTTCATGATTATCGATTGATGTGACTTTTCATTCCATGTAAGGACCGTAAGCACCATTTCAGTGGCGGTGACAACATATCTTGAGTGAATCAGAACTCATGTACTCCCTTCATCTGTATCAAAGTAGGGGGCATGTGTTGGAGGATCATTTGTCACCTAGATTGAAGACATGAATAAGTGAAAAGGCACGTGAGAAAGTGTATAGGGCCGATGCCACAGCACTGTTGGAGATGCATGTATCCAATCTCAGAGGTAGATATGCCTCTCCGAACCATAGGAGGACTGCAAAGGAGGTCATTCAGTGCATAACTTTGGACCTTTTCGATCCTAACTTCAAGCTCCATTGATCCTTACTTCCTGATGATCTTCTTAAGCAGAACATCAGATTTCAGTTGGTCCTGACCTTGGCTTGTAACCAAAACTCTACCAACCGATCTCGGATCTTGTAGCAGGCCAAATATCTGAATAAATTGATCTCAGACTTTGGCAGCGAGTATACTTTGGACTACCAATCCTTATCCTAGTGAACACAATTGGCCCCGACCACTTCCTTCCTTCGATGCCCATATGCATCAGACCACTCCTAAGTCTTCTCAATCGAAGTCAGTATAATCCTACCTGCATCCTCATTTCAAATTCAAAAGTACCTGCGACACCACAGGTAACTCCGAAACAGATAAGGTAGGCATAACTACGTAGTCCCAAAGATCTTGGATGAAAATCTTGCCATGTCATGCTCAAATCTGATAGACAAACTTTTCAAAATGGTTTTTCAGCCTTTGCCATAAACAGGCCTAGAGGAGACTCCTAAAGTACGCACAAAAAAATTTCTCTCAAGCGCTTATTCTCTTCTATTTTTTTGAGATCTGATTTGAATGTCGAAGAATCTCCATCAAAGCTAACTTAGGCCAAGATTTGCTTTGTAGGTCACTCTCCAGGAAGAGTGCACCACTGCTCTAGCTATTCTGATGGAGATTTGGAATTCAATAGCAACAAACTGTAATAAAGCTAGTGTGTTTCATTCATGATCAATGTTTCCAGCTGATATGTTCTTGATAGGGCAAATCAATGATGGTTCTCTTCCCTCTTTGGCACGAATATAAATATAGCAAGACTATTATAGAAGCTAGTAATTTCTCTTTACAAGCCACTATAATGCTTGGATTTAACTTGGATCGTGGCCACCGTTCAAATTAAACATCCAAATTTTTTCATAGATGGATATATTCACTTGAATTTTAGTTTTTGACTCATACTGCAATGCCAACAACTTTTTAGCTCACTCCCTCTTAGAAAATATATCTATGGAACGCTAATTAATTCATATATTGATGATTATAAGCATCACAAAATAATTCACCGGTGCTTTCCCCAGCATCAAAAAAGCATCGGGAATGGAAGTGTGAAAAATTATTGATCAACGCTTCTTGTTAGCATCGTAATGGACTCTGATGACACTTTAGACTATCAGCAAGCTACGCCTTAACACTATAGCATCGTTAAGTGACAACACATAGAAACGATGCTTTTTAAAAATATCAGAAAGGTTTAACTTAACGATGTTTTAAAGCAACATCAAGTGACGTCACACAGAAATGATGCTTTTTAAAAGCATCGTTAAATGATGACACACAGAAATGATGTTTTTTAAAAGCATCGGCAAGATTTTATAATTACTACACTTTTTAGCATCTTCATTTTATTTTTCTTTTCTAAACAAAATCATACACTAAAAAATTTGTAAAATTAATTTGTACAAATTTAACACATAAATCAAATATCTGAACAAAATGTCTTAATAATATAATGTATCATATATATATATATAAAATAAAAATTTGTGTTGTCCATCATATTCATTACAAACAAGACAAGATAATAAAAAAAATAAAAAATATATATAAATAAAACTCAAAAAAGATTGAGAGTCAATGGTCTATAGGAGCATGATCGTCATCATCGCTGTGATGGTTGGAATTACCAAAAACCTACAAAAAAAAATAGAGAAATTTTAGGAAATGATAATATAAAAATCATGATGTATTCAAATCATTAAGTCTATGCGAAAATATAGAGGTAGTTAGGTACTTATTTACTCTAAAATCCACAAGCATCTGCAATAAGGATATCAGCTGCTCAATTTGAGTCCTCAAGGAGTGTATCTCAGTGTCATAACTCTATCTCATCCCCTCTATCTGCGCCTCAATCTTGTGAACATCTGCATTGCATTGGTACGACTTTCTCTAGCATCTTGAGTATATTTATTTACCGTAGATAATTGAGTGGGGGTACCACCTTCTCGATCTTGTTCTGTTCCTTGTAGAGGCAGAACAAGTATAAAATCCCAGAACTTAATTTCTCTTAGCGACGTCTCAGGCCATGGAATGTATCAACCTTGATAAAAATTGAACTTGACACTTTATTGTACCAGCCCCTGCTACTATAAGTGACCTATAGATCAGGATCTCACAACCTTTTCAGCGGTGCAGCTATACAAGATTATCAATAGCCAATATCATGACTCATCTTTTGATGTTGGCTGCAACAAATAACAGCTGAGATGCCTTCCTTGTGAAGATGGTACCGTAATGCAAGTTCCATTGCCTTGCCTAACAATTGTTGCTGCGAGACCAATTTTAACACATAAAACTGATCAAGATATAATAACAAAAAATCCAATCATTGCAATATCTAAATACAAGGTCTACTCAAGGTGCTCCTGCATTGCCATGAAGCCTTCTATATTACTTGGCACCTTTCAATTTTCTATTGAAGAAAGAAAAACAGTTAACGATATCATCTCATGATCACATGAACAAATAAACAAACAAACAGATCAAAATTTATGTACAAAAGGCAGAAACAGAAACAGGAGTAGAGGATATTTAGATCAAAGTTTAGTACTTCACAGAGATCCAACTCAGCCAACCAGAAGGACCAAATATCACTGTTAATCTGGACAGTGGGTGCTCCTTTACCTCACCAAATACCAGATCAGCAACACATTCTGCACTCAGGAGCACCCTGCCTGCGAGAGACCAACTACATGTCTCCATCTCCATCTTTATTGCAATTGTATAGCTTTTGGTTATTGTAACCACTAAAGTTATGGGTTTGCATGGCCTTGTTGGTCAGCTTAATTAACACAGTGATTCCATATTGATTTTGTCGAGTGCAATGAACTCCATAGCTCACATGTGGGGATTTAACATGCAATACTAAGCAAAGAAAATCTTACATTTATATGCCACCATGTAGATTAATATTGTAATGCCTAAGATACCATCAATCCAACTGAGGAAATAAATGAACACAAGATTTAGAGACAAAAAAAGAAAAAAAGAAGGAAGAATCTAGGCAAGTATTGAAGTCACATAAGATGGGGTTTTAATTCGTGAATATGCCATGCTTTATCGCATATACTGAACAATATCTAACAGATACCAAACTTGATGCACATTCCCAAGTGTTAAGCTGCTAATTCCTCTTGAATATCTGAAAAGTGTACTGAAAATCTATTTTACTTAAAAATTTCAATATTTTAATTCAATCACCAATTCTATTCTCATAATATCAGTATATAATTAGGATTTCTCTTACCGTCCGAGAAGCTTAGTTGAATTATTCTCGAATAATTCAAGTATATGGCTTTCTTCAATCCGGGCGATAGGATCATCCATACAAAAGTTTTGGATAGATCTATTTGGAGATTCAATTTTGAAGAATAGGCTTCAAGATGCACCTTGATACCCCTGCCTAATGGAAAGGGACAATATGGAAAGCAACAAAGAATAAAGCAAAAAATATCGCGTCATAAGAGGGATAGGATAAAACAAAAGCAGAATAAGATAAGAAAGGAAAAGATGGAGATAGAAAAGAACAGGAATAAAGAAGAGACCGAGGGCTTTTTGTATCATCACAAAGAGTAGATAGAAAGGAAAAGGAAAAAGAAAGCCATGATTTATTTCAATTCAACACCCATTCCTTTTTTTGCCCATTCTTTGAAGGAGCTGATGTTACATTCGTTAAGGAATTTTATCGAACCGACCAATTACTTCGTAAATTATTGGGGATAAACTTTGAAAGAAAAATCCAAAGAAAATTAACTCGAAGAAAACAAAAGTTCAATGCAACAGAAAAGCTTGAAATTAAAAAAAGAAGTCTAAATCAATGTAAAATTATCAATGCAGCGGAAAGAGATGTATTCTTTTGATCTTCCTCATCGAATGCGGTAAAAGGTATTTTTCATTGCTCAAATGATCAGGACCCATTTGAACAGCTTTCTATGTCCTCACAATGATCAGCTACACAATTGGATGAATCAAATCAATCAACTCTCAAATGGCTTCTTCCTGGTATTTTTTGAGGACAGCATCATGTTGGGTCCGTGTCCACCACCCAATCTTTCCACACCGTATTGACTGAACAAACCAATCGTGAGCAGAAACAACCGCAAGCAGCGTTCCCCATGGGCCAATGTCCTTCTTCAGGGAATCTAATAAAACTGCTAACGAATTCCACCTATTCATAGCAATCCATCCATCCATCTGTCTATATTTGTTCGTGTGTTGTACAAATACAGTAAGATGTATAACGCAAACCCAAGTCCCAGAAAACCTGCAGAAAATTAATCAAGTATGAAGAAGGGATAAACCACAATATATTGGGCCATAACAAATATGTAGACGGCGTAATTCTTTGTACATTGGGGCCTGGGGGTGGTGCAATAAATCCGATGTGGAGAGCACCGCACGTTGAGCCGCGTGGCATTTATGTGAAAAACGGGACTGTTTCGTGACTTCTGACACAGCGTCAGAAAACGTGAAACATTGATGGAGTTCGTGGAACGCTGAACCAAATATGACCAAATATGAAAAAATACAGAATGTTACGAAGCATTGATGAAAATCATAAAATAATATCGATTGATATCATAAAATAATACCGAGGGTTATAAAATAATATAAAAAATTATAAAATAGTATCAAAAATTATGAAACATTGGCAGAATGTCATTCTCCTACAAAAAAAAAAATACCGGATGTCATGTATGGACTTTAAGATGTCACAGAAGGGTCACTGAAAGTCATAATCGGCTCATAGGATGTCTCAATCGACTGTACAACCATCCTTAGCTCTAGGATGTCATATTTGATTTGCGAAAACTCATAATCGAGGGCATGATATCATATTTGTCTGAAAAAGCACCGTCAAGAACTATTTCAACACGAGAAAGTTGTGATCGGATGTCGAAGGTCAAAATCGAAGACAGAACTCGATGTGAAATCTAGCCAAGGCATTACCTTCGATGTAGAATCTAGCCAAAGTCATTGTCTGACGATGATGATGTGATAAATAAACTACTTGAAAAAAAAGGATGACAGGATTTTTAAACCCTGACTGGCCCGATATACTGCTGTCAAGCAATTTAAAAAAAAAAAGATGTTGTCCAAAATCTTCTATGATATAAAATAGTCGGAGCAGGATCAACCTGAGATACCTCGAAGCTCAAAAAGGAGGGAGAGTGTCTCCAATGGTGGAGAGAGAGGAGCAGCATTTGAAATGGCAAAGCGAGAGAGTATGATAAGTCAAAAAAAATCCTATCATGGAGGGAAAGGGCATTTTCATCCGTAAAAATTTAAAAAAGTGGATTGTGATGGGCATTGAATAAATGTCACAATCAAAGACAAATGCACCTCTATTTTCTTAGTGCACTACAAGAATATTAAATATTAGCGACGGTATTAGTGATGGAAAAAAATTATGTCGCTAATAACATCTTTTAGCCACTACAAAACTGATCAAAAATTTTATCATCGCTAATATTATTAGCGTCTGTAATATAATTATTAGCGAAATTAAATACCATCACTAAAAATTATTTAAATTTTTTTATAATATTTAAACATAAAATAATTATTAGTGACAACGAATTAAGGTTATTAGCGACGGAAATCTTACCGTCGTCAATAATTTTTTTAAAAAAATTTGAATAATAATTTAAAAAAATATTTTTTTTAAAAAAATATTATTAGCGATTGAATTAGCGACGGTGATATTTTTTCATCGTTAATAATCTAGAAAATGATTTAGATTCAATTTGAATCCAATTCGAACCTGATTCGAATCTAAATCGAAATCCTATCAAACCTAATTTAATTAGGCTTTGAACTAAATCTTACTTTAATTATAAAATTTAATTAATCTTAAAATAAATTAAGATTAATTAAATTAAATCTAATTTAAATCAATTAGGAGAAAATAATTTTCAATTTGGGTTCAATTAGAATCTAATTCGAATCTAATTCGAAATCCTGTCAATCCTAATTCAATTAGATTTTGAATCGAAGTTCTATTTAGATTGTAAAACCTAATTATCTTCAAATTAAGTCAAACCTAATTAAATTTAATCTAATTTAAATTAATTAAAAAAATAATTTTTAATTTGGATTCAATTCGAATCCAATTCGAATTCGATTCGAATCCAATTCAAAATCCTATCAAACCTAATTCAATTAGACTTTGAATTCAAGTCCTAATTAGATTGTAAAACCCAAGTACCCCTAAATTAAGTTAAATCTAATTAAATTTAATCTAATTTAAATTAATTAAAAAAATAATTTTTAATTTAGAATCATTTTAAATCCAATTTGAATCCGATTCGAATCCAATTCGAAATCCTTTCAAACCGAATTCAATTAGACTTTGAATTTAAGTCCCATTTAGATTATAAAACTCAATTAACCTTAAATTAAATTAAATATACTTAAATTAAATCTAATTTAAATCAATTAAGACTTAATCTATGATTCAATTCGAATCCAATTCGAATTTGATTCAAATTCAATTTAAAATTCTGTCAAATCTAATTCAATTAGACTTTGAATTCAAGTCCTACTTGGATTATAAAATTTAATTAATCTCAAATTAAATTAAATTAAATTAAATTAAATCTAATTTAAGTTAATTAGGACTTGATCTATAATTCAATTCGAATTCAATTAGAATCTGATTCGAATCTAATTCGAAATCTTATCAAACTTAATTCAATTAGGCTTTGAATCTAAGTCCTACTTGAATTATAAAATCTAATTAGCCTCAAATTAAATCAAGTTTGATTAAATTAAATCTGATTTAAATCAATTAAGACTTGAACTATGATTCAATTTAAATCTAATTCGAATCCGATTCGAATCCAATTCAAAATCTTGTCAAACTTAATTCAATTAAGCTTTGAATCCAAGTCTTACTTAGATTATAAAATCTAATTAGCCTCAAATTAAGTCAAACTTAGTTAAGTTAAATCTGATTTAAATTAATTAGAATTTGATCCATGATTCAGTTCTAATCCAATTCGAATCTGATTCGAATCCAATTCAAATTTTTTTCAAATCAAATTCAATTAGGCTTTGAATCTAAGTCCTACTTGAAATTTTAAAACCCAATTAACTACAAATTAAGTCAAATTAAATTAAATTAAATTAAATTTAAATCAATTAGGATTTGATCCATAAATTAATTATGTCTAAAAATTTCATAAAACCCAATAATAATTTTTAACCATCCAAAAAATGACTAAGGAGAAAAAATTAATATTAAAATTTAATAGAATTAGCGATGGCATTAGTGACAGAATAATTTACCATCACTAATAATTTTAAAAAATATATTATTTTCCAAATTTAAAAAAAAATTAATCTTAAAATTTAATATTTCAATAAAAATTTAATAGTATTAGTGATGGTGAATGGGTATTAGCAATGAAAACTACCGTTGCTAATATCTTGGCACGAAAAATGAGATTTTATCGACCATATTATCGATGGCTGTCTTGCCATTGGTAATAGTCTGGCTAAAAAATACCTCCAACCCATTGGAGGAAAACAAAATTCTACATTCATTCTCTTCCTTTTTGTGAATTCTCTCTCATTCTCCTCCACGACACTATAAGGAAAGAGCCTCTTTGCGACAGAATTATTTACGATGAAAAAATTTTCATCGTTAATAAAGCTACTTACGATAAAAAAATATTTATCATAAATAATTAACTTTTTATGATGAAAATAATTTTTCATCGTAAATAGTCACATATCAGTGATCAAAAATTTCTTTTCTTAAATATAAATTATTTGTGATAAATATTTTTATCATAAATAATATATTATTTACTTTAATTTTAAATTTTTAAATATTGATGATGAAAATATTTTCATCATAAATAATTTAACTATTTATGATAATTTTTTTTTGTCGCTAATAAGTTTTTTTGCAATACAAATATTATCGTCGTCAATATTTAAAAAAAATAAAAAATTTAAAAAGTTAAAAAATTATTGATTATTTACAACAAAAATTTTTCGTTATAAATAATTAAATTTCATCATAGATAGTAATTATTTACAATGAAAATAGTTTCATCGCTAATATTTAAAAAAAATAAAAATTTAAAAAATTAAAAATTACTTATTATTTATGATAAAATTTTTTCATCATAAATAATTAACTATTTTGATGAAAAAAATTTTCATCATCAATACCAAATTATTTACTATGAAAATATTTCTTCACCAATATTTAAAAAAAAATAAAAAATTTTAAGAAATCAAAAATTACTTATTATTTATGATAAAATTTTTTTATTGTAAATAATTAAGTGTTTGTTGCCCAGCTATGCAACCCAAGAGGGAGAGGGTGAATTGAATTTTTTAAAAATTTAACATTAATTTAGAGCTATGAGGATTAAATAACAATGAACATGATATATGTAGAGAGTGATTTAAGTAAGGTGTAGAAATTAGATACAAGAATGCAAGTAGATAAGAAATTTAGAAAGAGAGCAAGTAAGCACAACACAAATAAACAAGATTTATAGTGGTTCGGTGCCAACCTTGCACCTACATCCACTCTCCAAGCTCCTACTTAAAAATTTAAATCTACTAAACCGTATTCAACAAGAATACAACATCGGTACCTCCGACTCTAGCTATCCCAAGCTAGAACACTTATTTTTTGGGTATAAGCTAACCTGATACAATCTGATTCAAGGTTCGGACCAATTTTTCTAAGTTTTAGAATCCTTCCAAAACTAAAGATCAAGACAAAACAGAGTATGTGAGTTAATCACACAAAAATATAAATTTAGCTCCTTTAATGAGCAAATAAAACTTTAAATACACTTTACACAATAAGAAGGAAGCTTTTCTGATTTTTCTCAAGATGGTAGAAGACTTGAATGAGCTCTAGAGAGATTGGTGAAATTGAATTGAAGGCTTCTTTTTCTTGAAGAGGTCTTTTTGCTTAGGACTGAAATGAATGCTTGAGTCTCTTCAATCTTGCTTCTTTTTTCCGCCTTTAAGTGTCTTTATAGCTTCAATAGATGATAGAGAAAAATCTGGACTGAAATAAAGCCATTGGAGATCATTAAAAGAGCATTAAATACTATCAAAAAGAGCTGAAAACTAACCATTACGGAAGTTTCCATCACAGGGGGTCGACTCATGGGGTCGACCTCTGTGGCGCAGAACAGAAAATCACTATTATGTATCTTTGACCTGCACAGCAACAGAGGTCGACTCATGGGGTCGACTTCTTTGGATGTGCCAGCCAAAAATAGCATGCTGTTCAGTCCCTTTTGACAGGAGTCGACTCATAGGGTCGATCCAATTCTTTAAACTTGAATTTCTCTCAACATATCTATCCAAAAAGTATGAAATTATCTCCAATAGATCACAAATCTTCTGTTCTTGCTCTTTAGGCTTTCAAATCAGAACTTGATAAAATTATGATTTTGCCCCTGAAATACAATAAATCTTTTTTCAAGTCAAAATCATTAGTAGCCCCCTTAAATATGTTGTAATCGTCAAAATCAATTCATGGAGTAATAGTATTTACGATAAAATAATTTTCATCATCAATATTTTAAAAATAAAAAATTTAAAAAATTATAAAATTCGATTTCATGATCACTTCGAATATGTTGAATTAAAAATTTTTTTTCATTAGTAATTTTTTGATAAAATTTTGAGAACACATGAAAAGTTTCATCCTTATGTGCTAAAAAGAAAATCCATGTAAAACAAGAGAAATCATCAATAATTACAAAGCCATATTATTTTCCACCCAAACTAGTAGTTCTGGTGGGTCCAAATAAATCCATGTGCAATAATTCTAATGGCCTAGAAGTTGAAACAATATTTTTAGATTTGCATGATACTTTTGTTTGTTTACCTAGTTGACATGCATCACAAATTCTATCCTTTTCAAAATTCAATTTAGGTAAACCGGTAACCAATTCTTTTTTAATAAGTTTTGAAAGTGACTGTATGCTAATATGTGCAAGCCTACGGTACCAAAGCCAAATAGTCTCATTAATTTTGGCATTCAAGACTACTAGGCATTGTATGTTTATCTTGGAAAGATCATTCAAATCTACTATATAAATATTACCATATCTATGCCCAATAAATTTAATATCTTCTTCGTTGGGACTAGTTACTGTGCATAATGAAGATTCAAAAATAACTTTGTACCTTTTATCACAGAATTGACTAATGCTCAATAGATTATATTTCAAACCATTTACTAACAAAATATTTTCAATATACTTGGAGGGAGTGATACCAATGTTACCTATACCGATGATTTTTCTTTGCTATTATCTCCAAAAGTGACCATCCCTCCATCTTTTGCATCAAGTGTGATGAATTGAGATTCATCACCGGTCATGTGTCTTGAGCATCCACTATCAAGATACCATTTTCGATTTGTTCCTTGAGATGCAAGACACACCTGTAAGCAAAAATTAAGTTTTCACTTTAGGTACCCAAACTTTTTTGGGTCCTTTTTGGTTAGTTACAGTGGTTCCTTTTGAAATCCATATTTTCTTCACATTATAATTCTTAGATTTGTTAGAGAAACAAGTATAGGATTTATGTCCTACTTTACCATATTTAAAGTAAGTAATATTTGAAAACTTATTGCTTGATGAGTTTGCACATATTTTTTTCAAAATTTTTTGTTTCTTTAAAGGATTGTAGCCAAGACCGACTTTATCATAAATGGCCTTTTGACTATCAAGTATCATTTGAAGTTTAGTTGAACTAAGAGTGAACTTTTCTACCATAGGTTTTAACTTAGCAATTTCATTTTTCAAGTTTAGATTTTCTTGTGTCAAGATCAATTTTTTATTTAAAATTATTTCATTTTCTTTTAGTAAAGATTGATTCTTTGATTTTAATTCTTTGTTCTTTACCCCTAACTTCTTTAGATCATCAACTAGATCATGAAATGCTTCTTGAAGTTCTTCGAAAGTAAAGTCATCAGGAGTTTTAGCGTTTATCTCATTTTTATGTGCCATAAGGCACAAGTTGGCTTGCTCATGTGAATCTTTTTCTTCGAAGCTTGACTCATCACTATCACTGCATGTAGCCACCATAGTCTTTTTCTTGTACTTCTTAGAGCCCTTCTTAAGTTGTGGACATTCAGACCTGAAGTGTCTTGGTTTCTTATATTCATAACAAATAAGGGGTTGCTCCTTATCCTTCTTCTTGCTATACTCCCCTTTGGTAGGTGGCCTCTTCCTTATCCCTTATTTTTTTTTCTTCAAAAATCTTTTAAACTTTCTAGTGATGAGGGTCGTTTCTTTATCTTGCTCTTCATTTTCAGTTTTTTCAAATTCTTCATCGAGTTGAGTAGTGGACTTGAGGATGATTGTCCTCTTCTTCTTGACATCTCCTTCTTGATGTTATTTCATGCTTAGCTCGTATGTCATTAGCAATTCTAGAAGCTCCTCCAAGGATAAAATATTCAGATCTTTGGCTTCTTGGATTGCGGTCACTTTGGCCTCCCACGTCTTTGGTAAAGACCTAAGAATCTTTCTCACAAGATTGCTGTTAGAGTAAAACTTATCAAGACTTTTTAGACTATTAATAATATCTGTAAAATGAGTAAATATTTTAGTTATTGATTCATCATGCTCCATTTTAAAGAGTTCATATTTGTGCACAAGCATGTTAATTTTTGATTCCTTAACTTGATTAGTGCCTTCATGTGTTACTTCTAATCTATCCCATATTTTCTTAGCTAACATGTATGTTGAAATACGATTAAACTCATTAGCATCTAAAGCACAATATAAAATATTCATAGTTTTAGCATTAAGTTGAGTCATTTTCTTGTCAACCTCATCCCATTCTCTTTCGGATTTGGTTGATTCTACACCATCAATTATCTTAGTGGATGTATGTGGTCCATTAACTATGATACTCCACATATCATAGTCAAGTGTCTGAATAAAAATTTTTATCCGAACTTTCCAATAGGTGTAGTTTGATCCATTGAAAAGTGGAGATCGATTTGTGAACTGCCCCTCGGCTAGTAAAGCACCAACGTGAGTTGCCATAGATCTTTAGCTCTTTGATGGTTAAATCAAAGTAGGGTTAGAGCATCGAGCTCTGATACCACTTGTTGCCCAGCTATGAAACCCAAGAGGGGGGTGAATTGGATTTTTTAAAAATTTAACGTTAATTTAGAACTATGAGGATTAAATAACAATGAGCAGGATATATGTAGAGAGTGATTTAAGTAAGGTGTAGAAATTAGATGCAAGTAGATAAGAAAATTTAGAAAGAGAGCAAGTAAGCACAATACAAACAAATAAGATTTATAGTGGTTCGGTGCCAACCTTGCACCTACATCCACTCCCCAAGCTCCTATTTGAGAATTCAAATCTACTAAACCATATTCAATAAGAATACAACATCGGTACCTCCGACTCTAGCTATCTCAAGCTAGAACACTTATTTTTTAGGTACAAGCCAACCTAATAATCTAATTCAAGGTTCGGACCAACCTTTCCAAGTTTTGGAATCCTTCCAAAACTAAAGATCAAGGCAAAATAGAGTATGTGAGTTAATCACACGAAAATATAAATTTAGCTCCTTTAATGAGCAAATAAAACTTTAAATACACTTTACACAATAAGAAAGAAGCTTTTCTATTTTTTCTCAAGATGGTAGAAGACTTGAATGAGCTCTAGAGGGGTTGGTGAACTTGAATTGAAGGCTTCTTTTTCTTGAAGAGGTCTTTTTGCTTAGGGCTAAAATAATTGCTTGAGTCTCTTCAATCTTGCTTCTTTTTTCTTCCTTTAAGTGCCTTTATAGCTTCAATAAATGGTAGAGAGAAATCTGGGCTGAAATAGAACCATTGAAGATCATTAAAAGAGTATTAAATACTATCAAAAAGAACTGAAAACTAGCCGTTACAGAAGTTTTCGTCACAGGGGGTCGACTCATAGGGTCGACCTCTGTGGCACAGAACAGAAAATCACTGTTTTGTATCTTTGGCCTGCACAGCAACAGAGGTCAACTCATGAGGTCGACCCCTTTGGGTGTGTCAGTCAAAAATAGCATGCCATTCAGCCTCTTTTGACAGGAGTCGACTCATAGGGTCGACCCAATTCTTTAAACTCAAATTTCTCTCAACATATCTATCCAAAAAGTATGAAATTGCCTCCAATAGATCACAAATCTTCTATTCTTGCTCTTGAGACTTTCGAATCAGAACTTGATAAAATTATGATTTTGCCCCTAAAATACAATAAATCTTTTTTCAAGCCAAAATCATTAGTAACCCCCTCAAATGTGTTGTAGTCATCAAAATCAATTTATAGAGTAACAATGTTTATGATAAAAAAAATTTATCATTAATATTTAATTATTTATGATAAAATAATTTTCATCATCAATATTTTAAAAATAAAAAATTTAAAAAATTATAAAATTTAAATTTTTGATTTTGTGTAAAGCAACTGCATCTATTTTTTGTGACAGCTATATACATCTTTTATCTTTTTACATGGTAAAAAAGTAAATGTGAGTTATGATCTAGACTGAATTTTTTGTGTAAAAAAATTATATGAAAATGGATGACATTCACGGAGCAGAATGAATAGATCTTTTTGAATGAAATGAACTATATGTTTATTTGCGACATAAAATTCACCTGTTCATCGCTGTCTCTGTTACTAGTGATATCAATGAATCTTTCCTATGGAGTATCTGTCTTACGCTGCATTAAAGGAGCCTCCTTTCATATAGAAATCATATAGTTAAGTAGCGTATTCTATCATGACTTCTACGATCTTGAAAGATACTATGCTTCTCGCATCGATCGACGCTCAAATATATTTTTGTAAGAGTTCTAATCATGAGAAGATAAATAATACGAGCATTTATCTTCTTAGTAATGTAAAGCATATATATGAGCTTGTGCTTTATAATACAACTTGTACTACCCGCAGGTCTGCTTTGATTCTGGTTAATTGCTCTTTGATGCTCACACAATTCTTCTTGAATTTCTCAAGCTCGATCCTCACATGCAATATACAAGCTTTTGAACTTCTAATTTACTTTCTGTCCCTACCTTATCTTTCAAATCTCAATCTTGATGGATTTCTCTCACGATCTCAGAATCATCGTAATATTCTTGTACTCCGACTTTCGAAACAAAGACTCTAAGAAGAAGATGAGCTCTTTTGAGATCGAAGACTTCAAAACTATCAATCTCCCATAGTGTCCATTCCATTGCGGAAGACGAAGAGCTGTTCTTATAATAATTATTAACAACGTAAATTAAATTTTTCATTATAATTATATTTTTTATATAATTTTTTGAAGAAAAAAACTTTTTTTAAAGAAAAATCATAAATTAACTATTTATATAAAAATTTTTTGATTAATAGAAAATTAATTTTTTGATGAAATTATTTTGAAATTTTTTTAGATCAAAAATATTTTATATTAATAAAATTAATTTTATTTTTTATCATGAATATTTTTTTTAATGTCATTTTTTTATTAAATTTTTTGGATGGAAAATTTTTTTGGTGGAAAAAAATTGAAATTATTTTTTTGTGAAATTATTATTAGAAAGATTTTTTTAGATTGAAAAAATTTGAGAAATTATTTTAATTATTAGCGATGTAAACCAAATTTTTATCACAAATAGTCTTTAATTTTTTTTAAATTTTTTTTAAAAAAAATATTTATGATGTAAATTTATTTTTCATCAATAAAAATATTTTAAAAATATTATTTTAATCAATTTTTGAAAATAAAATTGTTAATAAATTTTTTTATTAGTGACAAAAAGAATTTTTATGAGGAAAATCATTTTAAAAATAATTTTTTTTATTTTTTTGAAGGGAAAATTGTTAGAGAGATTTTTTTTTTGTGTGCGATATTTATTAGTGATGAAAACTATATTTTCATTGTTAATACCCTTACCAACAATGCATATTTTTATTTCCATCATTAATAATTTATTTTATAAATTTTTTGGGTAAAATTTTTTTAGAAGAAAAATTTTTTTAGTGAAGAATTTTTTGGTGGGCCTTGTTGATGACTAAAATTTCTTTCCATCACGAAAAAAAGTATTAGCGATGAAAATTTTCATCGCTAATAGTTGTTTATTTATTATATGTCAAGTCGACGTCGCTTCTCTTCATGCGAAACCCTCTCTGATCCTCTCCGAGCTCTCCCCCCTACCTCTCCGAGCTCGATCTTTCCCTTCCCTCTCCGATCTTCCACCGACCAGCTCCACCATCGCTTTTTGGGCTCTGCCGTCCTTCCACTGACCATCACGGACCGACCACTAGGTACGATCTTCCACCAACCGATCGTTAGAGCCTTTTTTTTTGATTAATCGGGCCACCGACGAGCGACCTCCGATGCCCCCACTGGCACGTGCCGGCAGCCGCCATAGCATGGAGCTGCCGGTGGGGTGGGGAGAAGGTCCGATCATGGGGAAAGGGGGCCGTGGGGTGCAAAGGACCGATGCCGAGGGGGGTGGGGGGGAGTCATGGGGTTCGTCGGGGCAAGGAGGACTGAGAGGAGGGTGGGTCACTGGGGTTCGTTCGGCGATGATGGGTGTGGGCACACGAGCCGAGGGTTGGAGGGACGGCGGTGGGGGTTGGGGGGACGGCGGCATTGCAGAGGAGGGCAGAGGGAGTTGCAAGGGGCTGGGGGGCCAGAGGGTGGAGGGGGTTTCATGGGTGGGGGTGGGCGGCCAGGGGCGACACGGGGGCCGAGGGGTCGGAGGTGGAGGGGGTGGCACGACGGGGAGGGAGGAAGGTCGGACGAGGTAGGGAAGGAGGGGAAGGGAGAAATGAGGAGAAAAAAAGAAATAAAATATTAATCAAATATTTTATTATTTGATTAATAAAATAAAATTTGGCTCACGATCTGAATTGGATCGAGGTCGAGATCTGGATCGAGGTCCTGATTCGAGTTAGGATCCAGATTGAGATCTGATCAGGATCTGAGTTGAGATCCGGGTCGTGGGGGGTTGGAGAGGGTGGCGGCGCCGCGGGGGGTGGGTCGTTGGGGTTGGGTGATGGTGGCGGCGCCATAGGAGCGGGGGTCGCGGGGGCGAGTTCTGGCAGTACAATGTGGGTGACAGCAGCAGCATTGCGGGGGTCGAGTTCGGGTGGCACGGGGTGGGTGACGGTGGCGGTGCCACGGGAACGGGGGGTTGTGGGGGCCAAGTTTGGAGCCCGTTTAGGAAAAAAAATATTTTAAAAAAATATTTTTAAGTAAAAAATATATTAAGAAAAAAATAAAAAATTATTTATTACATATATAAAAGTTAAAATATGGATTGGGTCGGGATCATGGAGAGGAAGGTCAATCGACCCGAACTGAATCAAGTCGGCTCTAGACTGGGCCAAATATCTGCCCGAGTCCAGTCCAATGGCCAAATGGGTCCTATTTTTTTTGCTAGAGTTCAGCCTGAATGGTTTGGGATCGAGTCCGAAGCCCGATCCGATGGCTTTGGATCAATCCGATGGGCCTCCTGACGGCCCGATCCACTTTCAGCCCTATCTGCGGGACTGCCTTCATGGTGCTGCTTTTGGTGAATTTGAAAGATGAGGGTGAGAGAGCAGAGGATATTCGATGTGAGATTGGATTTCGTGTTATTATTTTACGTTAATATTATTTTGCATGCTCAACTACTTATAGTTTATTTTATATTTATTACATAAATTTTTTAGTATTACTACTAAAATTTATAAATTTTTTATTATTTCACTAGCACAATGCACATTGCTTTTGCTGATTACAATTTAATTATTTTGTATGCTGTTTTGTATGCTTTTGCTTATTATAATTAAATATAAAAATATTTTTATTTAAAAAAAATCTATTGAAATTTTTGATAAAAAAATTTCAATGCAAAGTTACTCTTTTTTGATAAATTAGAAATCCATATCTGAATATATATTCAGAGATAGTAGTTAAATTACATTGAGCCGTAGATTTCTATTCAAGAGTCAATCTTGATCGAGATCAATTCTTGGATGTCTCGTATTTAAACTTTTTAAAAAAATAATAATTTTATTATTATTAATAGTTGATATTTTATTTTATTATGTGGTAGTCAGCAGCTTTTTATCCACTGTTCTCCGGATATATGGTGGATAGGGTGCCTAGGCACCATATTTACATCGTATATTTGGAGAACTATGGGAAGATATTGTCTAAATTTCTATAGTAATGAAATAAAATATCAACTAATAATAATAAGATTATTACTTTTCTGAAAGGAATAGGGCCACACCTGTTAGTAATGATTTGAAATGCATAGGATCATGTATTTTTGCTTCATTAAATTAATGGAAGGAGATTTTCTGTATTATTGTTCAGTCTATGTTCTTTAATGCGTGCTATTTTGTATAAAATGATTCGTGTCTAGATCCGAATCAGGATTTGATCCAAAATCTAGGTCGGAATTCGATCCGAAATTCGGGTCAGGATCCAATTCGGATGAATGCCACTGAAAATTTTTTTGTTGTTAATGGTTTTTATATTTATTGTTAGATGGATATCAACAAAAGTTGGATGAATATCAGAGATATTTTATTATCTGAATATCGAAAAGTTATTCGAGATTTCATTGAGTTTGCACAGCATAAGGCTGACAGTGCTAGTTGGATAAAGTGTCCATACAAAAGATGTGTCAATATAGTATATCATCACATAACACTTATTGAGGAACATCTACTGTGTTATGGTATGGACAAGAAGTATACTCGCTGGATGTGGCATGGAGAGGGTGATCCAAATAAAGTTGTGCGTGATGATGATGATACTGAAGATGATAGTGATGTTGTTGAACCTATCGAACATGATGGTATAGGAGAATTATTGAATGATTTACATCAGGATGTTTGTTCAAATGTACGCATGAGTACTAGTGCATTTGAAAGTAATTCTGATCATGAATACAATATCTGACTTGAGATAGAAGAGACTTCTGAATAGTTTGCAAAGCCTGTAAGGGATGCACGAGAGCCACTCTATCCAAATTGTGCAAAGTTCTCCAAGTTAGAGTTTTTGATAAAATTGCTTCATATAAAAATCATGAATCGATGGAGTCAGAAGTCATTTGATCAAAATTTGATATTGATTAAAGTAGCTCTTCCTGATAGAGAGGGACTTCCATAATCATATTCTGAAGCAAAAATATACATGCAAAAATTGAAACTTGACTATATTCCTATACATGCCTGCAAAAATAACGGTATATTATTTTATAAGGATAACGAACAGGCAACTAAATATCCGAAATATGGTGAGCCTAAGTACAAAATTGATAACAGAAAAGAAAAGAAGATACCTCAAAAGATTTTGAGGTATTTTTCATTGATTTCAAGGCTTTAAAAATTATATATGTCTACAAAGATAGCTGAAGAAATTAGATGGCATTATGAGCAGTGGGTTCTAGAGAAGAACATACTTAGCCATCTGACCAACTCCATATTATGGAAAGACTTCGATGCAAAGCATCCACACTTTGCGAGTGACCCGCGCAATAATCAGCTTGGTCTAACGATAGATGGATTTAATTCTTTTAACAATTTGAGTACTTCCTACAGTATGTGGCCTGTGATGCTAGTTGTATATAATATGTCACCTTGAAAGTACATGAAAGAACTATTTATTTTTGTGTCACTGTTGATTCTGGGTTTGAAAGCATCAGGTAATGAAATTGATGTATATCTATGATTGTTAATCGATGATCTGAAGGATCTATAAAAAAATAGAGTACAGACATATGATTCTGTGAGTCGAAGAAATTTTAAGTTGCATGATTCGATTTTATGGATCATAAATAATTTTTTACATATGAAAACTTATCTGGATAAAGTACCAAAGGATATTTAGCATGTCCAATATGCAACAAAGATGCATTCTCCTTACATTTAAAGCATGGATGAAAAATATGCTTCATGGGTCGTCGACGATTTCTATCTGGTAATTACTCTTGGAGGATCCATTACAACCAATACTTTGATGGTAAGTTTGATCGATGTCTGCCACCTAAGGAGTTAAGTGGAGCAGAAGTTTTAGAACAACTTGAAGTCATTGAAAACGTCCAATTTGAAAAAATATTGGATACTTGCAAGCGGAAGCGTACTGAAGCTGAGCTGAATTGGATGAGCAAAGTATTTTTTTTAACTACTATATTGAAAATAACTACTACTTCATCATAATCTGGATGTAATACATATTGAGAAGAATATTTGTGATAATATCATTGATACAGTATTGAACATCGAAAAAAAAATAAAAGATAATACAAAAGCTTGCCTTGATTTGCAGAAAATTGAAATTCGAATAGAATTGTATTTAGTTTGTTGAGGTGATAAATTTTTTATGCCACTTGCATGTTATTTGCTATTTGACGAGAAAAAGAAGAATTTTTGTGGATGGTTCAAAATCGTAAAGTTTTCTGATGCTTACGCTTCAAACATATCGTAGTGTGTTGGCAACAACGATGGTAATATCTCTGGCATGAAAAGTCATGACTCTCATGTGATGATGCAACGCTCACTTCCTATGGTCATGCATGGCTATTTGGGTGGTGATGTTCAAACTATATTGATTGAGTTGAGAGTATTCTTCTGAAAATTGTATTGTCAAAAATTGAAGATTAACTTACTTGAGAAGTTTAAAAAGGATATCGTGCTCATTCTTTATAAGTTAGAAAAAAATTTTTCACTATCATTTTTTGATGTTATGGTGCACCTTGCTATTTATCTTCCAAAAAAAGCTCTTTTGATCGGACCGGTATATTATCGATGGGTGTATTCTATTGAAAGATAAAGAAATTATATGTATTTTATCATATCAGTTTTAAGGTATAAATATATTTCTAAAATTTAAATTTATTTTTATTTATAGATTTTTATGTACTTTAAAAAAGTATGTGTGCAGTAAAGCATGGCCTGAATGGTCTATAACGAAACATACGTAGCTATAGAGTGTGTCATATTCTACTCGATGTATCTTAACGATATCGAAATAAGATTCAATCGTACAGATCGTAATGCAGATCATGAATGGGATGATAATGAACCGACACTATCTATATTTAGGTAAATGATTCGACCTATTGATAGAAGGAAATATGAATTTATAGACATGAATGAGCTATCCAAGGCACACTTCTATGTTCTTAATAATTATGAAAAAATTAAAGTTATAGCTATTTTAATTTCATACCAAAAATCAAACTGTGAATAAAAAAATAATTGAAAAAACTTTCAAAAAGCTCCTGACTCTCCATCATCCACTCTCCTAACCATCGTTAGTGGGTCCGCTGGTAGATATCGATCTTACCAAAAAGCCGCCACTCTCTGCATCTCTTTATAATTTAAAAATAATTAATTAAAAAAATTTTAAATAGTTAGAGAGTTAAAATATACTAATTAGAAATTACTTACCATCTGCTTCATATGACAAATGAACGATCTCGAACCCCCACAATGTGATACGATCTATCTCGTTCGATTCACGATGTTCTGGACACATCATCTCTGTACAGTTAGCAGTTAAATTAGTAGATAACAAACTAAATTTAAGAATAAATAATTCAATCATTAAACTCTAAAAAAGAAAAAGTTTGGATATGTAATCTGATATGCTGGATCCTCGTAATACTGACATACGAGAGCCCAATCATCCATAGTGATGCTGTCATACGGCCACTGTCGTACTGCCTCCACCCCACGATCCTGCATCATATGATACCAATGCTGATGAATGCGATGGTGATACTCCTTGAAACGTAAATATAAATGAGCATCCACAGCTCACCGCATACGATCCTCCTCAAAATCAATAATATCAAATACACCCTACTAATAACAAATATTAGAAGAATACCATGCTAATTAAATATTCATAGTATAATTTATTTTATCTGTAATTGGATGTAAAAAATCTCTTTCTGAGCCCGTATAACGTGGCACCAATCAAAAAGTATTACGGAGGCATAGCTAGGCATATGATGCCCAGCTTGATCTGCCATGGCTCGCACCATCCCCTAATAGATCTGGGTAGCCAGGTGGTATCTCAATACGAAGATGTTGTTTTAGGTGCTCGCATCTCCAATGCTCTAAAGCGAGGTTCTTCAATGGACCTTCCCCTCTCCTCACCATCAGTGGAGACTGACCTAAAACAATAATAAATAAATCATTAGTATGATAGCTATCCAAATAAAAAAAATTAAATTTTATTTTATAAAAAATATAATAATACCAATTGGACCTGCCTCACTCAGATCCGTCTCACTTGGATCTGCCTCACTGGGACCTGCCAGTGCAGGACCCTTTAGCGACTCTACTGGTGCGGTAGTGGAAATGGATGAAGGTGATTCAGCCCCAGGGGTAGGCTGCGAATACGAATATCATTGTCTATCTCCTGATGCCATACCTACAATTCTTGATATATAAATAAATATAATATTAAATAATAATAATAATAAATAAATTATATTCTAATGAATAAAATTATATCATATACCATTATTGCAAGAGAAGATTCAACAAAGAATATAGATCTACTCATCAATATTCGTATCTTCCTCGATGTGTAGGTTCTCCTCCAAATCACAATAATCAATTAATGTATCATCTTCTATTTCATCATCATTTATGAACTGATCGTTGTCCTCTGACTCATCAAGATCATAAATAATTTTTTAATAAATTTAAAAATATTAAAATTTTATATTAAATTAATAACGATGAAAATAGTTTCATCATAAATAATTGCTAATTTAGTAGAGATAAAAATTTACGTCAAAAATTATCCTATTTGCGATGAAAATTTTACATCGCTAATATTTTTTTTTATAAATTTAAATTTTATAAAATTTTTTAATTAAATTAATAGCGACGAAAGTGTTTCATCGTAAATAATTTTTTAAATTATTTTTTATTAATGATGTAATATTTCATCATAAATTATTTTTTTACATAAATAGCTTTCAAAAAAAAAATTTAACCACAAAAATTTTGATCGATAATATCGATTATTGATGATAAAAAATTTTTTATCGTAAAAAATTATCAATGCCATCATTATTTGTAACAAAATATCAGCGATGATAATTTCATCGCTAATAACTATTACTGATGAAAATTAATTATTAGTGATGAATTTTTTGCATCGCTAATATCCTGTTCTGTAGTAGTGCAGCTTTTTCCCACCTCACCGGTGCCTCCTCATGACCGACAGCGACCCCTCTCCCCAGTGCATCCTTCTCAACATTCCTCACTCTCTACGCGTCCTCCTTCCTGATATCTTGACCCCGTTGATGCCTCCTACACCACGGCCCTGAGCCCACAACCTCGATCTCACCTCGCACCACAGCTGCCTCGACTCCATTGGTGCCTCCTACGCCGTGGCCCCATCTCATTCGCGGCCGTCCTGACCCCACCAGCCATACCTTGCGGCTCCTGCCCTCCCGACCTCCTCATGGCCCCATCCCTGTTAGGCTGACCATGCGGCCCCTGCCCCGCCACCCCCAAGCCGTAGCCCCGACCCTACGGCCCCTGCCTCGCAGCCTCATCCCCATGCCAGTGTGCCTAGTCTTGTGAGTATTAGCGACGACATTAGCGATGGCTAATGTTGTTTAGTATTAGCTAGTGACGGCATTAGCGATGGCTAGTGCCATCACTAAAAGTTAGTTAAATATTGATTTAATTAATTAGTTAGATAATTAATTAAATAATTAGATGCAGAGACTTGGATCTTGATATTTAGAGTGCTCGGACTGAGAGAAGGTGGCAGGTAGTATTGCAAACACAAGGCCGAGATGTGCCCTACGTGCCCGGGTCTTGGGTCAGAGTTGGTATCCAAGGCATTTAGCCTTCACACACCCTGTGTCCTCAGATCGATGGAAGGTACCGGACAGCATTAATTATGTATTAATTTTAATAAAATTTACATTGCATGTAGCGATAGATCCGTCAGTTGATTGATGTACATATTCTAATGTATTTGTACATTTATTAATTTTTATACAGATGAAAGAATTATATACATTAATTAATTCATTGTTCACTATGGATAGTTTGGGAAATATAAGTAATTCTATAAGTCATTATAGTGATCAAATGGTATAATGAGGGTTCAAAAAAAAAATTGGATAGTATTTTTCTCTTATTCTTCCTACATGGGAGAACTAAAAGAAAATATTGTTGAAATTTTTTTCAATCTCTATTGCATATCATTTGATTACTGTAATGGACCTATAGAATTAATATATTTTTTAAATGAGATAGAACGTATCTTTACCTATTAGTTGATGATAGGATGCATTTTCTATGTAAGCCATTTTGAATAATAAAATAGTATTTAGCAATTGCCTTATATTTATGTATATGCAGAATTTTTAGATGGTCTATCAGAGACTGTAGTTGGATGGACCGTCAAGTAGTCGAAGGAGAGATTTCTGCTGAATACAAGGAGGGTGTAGAGTACTTTTGTGATTTTATTTTTGAAAATGCAGTGCTCTTATATCAAGGATGGGCTTGTTGTCCTTGTAACAGATGTGATAATAGAGAAATATTTGATAGGGATACAATTACTGTCTATTTGTATAAGAGTGGATTTACACAAACTACAAGTATTGGTACCTGCATAGAGAGATATGGGAGAAAGTTGCAAGGGTTAGAACTGAGCAAGACATAGACATAGATAGAATGGTGGACGTGGTTATGGATATGGTTGGTCTTGAATTTAACTAGGATGTGGAGGACGATCTAGAAGCTGGCAGCGGTAATTTCTACTATATGTTGAAAGATGCTGATGAACCACTATGGCTGGGATATGCAATGTATACTGTACTATCAGCTATATCAGAGTTGTTAAACTTGAAGGCTGAGTTTAATATAACGGTCAATTGTTATGATAGGATGGTAGCAATAATAAAGAAAATGCTACTGAAGGATGAGAAGCTTGTTGGGAGCTTTTATGCTTCGAAGAAAATGGTGAAAGTATTGAGCATAGGATATGAGAAGATAGATACATGCAGTAATGGTTGCATGCTTTTCTATAAGGAAGACCAACAGAAGAGCTCATGCGACATAGGCAGTGCAACCCGATTTAAACCGAGGCAAGATGGTAGGAATCAGAAGGATATACCATACAAGGTTCTTCGATACCTTTTCCTTACTCTTAGACTTCAAAGGCTTTACTTATCTAAGAGCACTGCCAGACAGATGAGATGGTACAAAAAAAGATCACGTAAGCACTCCGATATGATGTGTCATCCATCGACAGTGAGGCATGGAAGCAATTTGATGTTTGCCATCCTTTACTTGCTCAGGAATCATGCAATATCCAGCTGGATCTATCTACGGATGGCTTTATACTGTTCGATCATGCAGCGGCCCCTTATTCATATTGGTTAGTCTTTATTACTCCATATAGTCTATCACCTGGGATGTATATGAAAGAATATAATATCTTTCTTACATTAGTTATTGCTGGACCACGACATTCTGGTAGAAGTATTGATGTATATCTAAGGTCTCTTGTTGATAAGCTGAAATTGTTATGATCCGATGGCATTCGTATTTTTGATGTATTGAAGAAGTAGAATTTTATAATGAAGACTGTGTTGATATGGACTATTAGTGATTTTTCTACTTATGGGATGCTGTTAGGATTGAGCACTCATTGGAAGCTAGCATGTCCCTATTTTGTAGTACATTCAGAGAGCCTTCTACATCTCGTGTTGTTATCGGGATGATACGTCGATTGATGATGGGACTGATGAACAAGTTCTCGAGTTGGCCGTCGAGAGCTTGTGATGCAGTCTGGAAGATGTTTCTGGTAAGTCAAAACTAGTTTAATTTTTAAATTTCAGGTATGTTGGTATTTTAATTACATCTTAATACATGCTTGCTTCTATTTTGCAGGAGTACTATTGATTTAAGACTTCTCAGGATGAGAAGGCTAGCCTTCGGATCTTCAAGGAGATGGCCACATGGAGGCTCCGAGATGGCCTCTACAGTCTCAGACAGTCTGCCATCCAGTACTTTGATTTTCAGTCACCATCGGATTGAAGGTCTTTCACAAATCACTAGATGTGGGCGGACATATGGTAGATCCTCTGCAATCAGTAGAGTAGTGAGGAGTACTCTAGTAGATAGCAAAGGGTCCGATAGAATCAGACCGTCCAGCAGTATCCGATCAGGCATACGGGCGGTTCTATCAGCACACATGTTATGGCCAACAGATTGATAAGAAATCTATACCAAAACTCTTTATTAGAATTGTAAAAATTCTTATATGCATGCTTTAATTAATTTTATTTTATTATTTACTTATTGTAGATATGGCAGCTAGATCATCCGCTAGACCAGCTACAATCGTGGTGGGCTACACACCAATCTAGGAGGACTGGTGACTATTTAGATTCTACATCACAATAGATTGCAGTAAGAACTTCAAACTTTATTTACTATTTAAATTGTTACAGGATAATTTTTATATTAGAATTAATGTATTTCTAAACTGTGCAGATGTGTTACATGGCATACGTTGCTGAGAGATACAGCGATAACCCATCTTCTCAGCCCCCCTTGACTTTGAGGGATGGCTCAATGCCACCGGGGGGTGAGTAGGAGCCGAATCATAAGATTCGATCATAATTTTGACCTTCCACCAGCTTGATACTCTTCGACATCCTCACAGGTCTCAATGTTCCAGATCTGAAGCGATGCACACATGGAGGAGGTCATGCAGAGGCTTTTGAGTCAGCGACCTCAGAACTTTCTGAATGCTATCCACGATATGATCATGGAGCTTATCCAAGATCCGCAGTTGTGCGATCGACTAGGCTCATCATCTCAACCATCACATCAGATAATTATATTACTAAATTCTTTTACTTATTTTAAGTTTTCAAATTTTGAAACTTCATATATTTAGATTTGAGTCTAGAAAGAGAATCTAGGGGCTAAAAATTTAAGCTAACTGTTCAATCGATAGGTTAGGAGTGTCTATAGCTCCGTATCATTGCATGGAATATGTAGAAATAATCTGTTCAAAAATCGAAGGAGTGTATCGAAAGATACGCTTTTATATCAAAAAATACATCTCCGTATCAAAACTTACTTATGTTATTTTATTTTTTTCATTACAGGATGCTGGAACATCCGGCTCTCATCTATCAGTTATTAGAAAGGAGCAGGAGGAGGAGGCAGATGGTGATGAGAATCAAATTTTTTTGTTTTGATGTATTGTATATTTTTTTGATATTACTTGTAAAGAAAATTATATAATTTATATTTTTAGTATAATATAATTAGTTTTTAATTTTTGATTGTCATATTATCTTTGGATTTTAATTATAACAGGTATTAGGAATCATAATTCATTATGATTAATTAAAATAGATTTTAAAAAATATTATTATTAATTTTTTTAAAAAAATAAAATTAACTATTAGCAATGACATTAGCGACAGATAGTGCCGTCGCTAATACTTATTAGCGACAATAATACCATCGTTAATATTTTTTAAATTTTTTATTTAATTTAAAATTTAAAAAAATAGAGATGATATTAGTGATGACATGATTAGTCGCTAATAATTATTAGCGACGGCATTAGCCATAAAAATACCGTCGCTAATAATTTTTTAATTTTTTTTAAAAATTTAATTCAAAAATTAAAAATAATTAGCGACGAAGTTATTTTATTGCTAAAGCCATCACTAATAGTCTTATTAGCGACGGCTAGGATTTTTATCACTAATAAAGATATTTAGTGATCAGATTTATTCAGATTGGCTGTTATGACGGAATTAGCGACGGTGATATTATTAGCGATGGCAAGTAGACTATTAGCAATAGCAACTAACCGTTGCTAATAGTCTAGATCTTATAGTGATGGAATGAGGCCCCGTCCCATCTTCTACATAGATGCTATATGACCCAATCGCAGCATGTGGTGTGCTCCACATCAGATTTATTGCACCACCCCGGTGACACAGAATTATGCTATGTAGACCATAAGGGACTGTCCATAAACATATATTGGGCCATAAAGTGGCTCCTCAGCATGATGATCACATGGTTGGCATCAACCATTTATGACCAACATATGACAAAACATGTCAGATAGGCTAGGTCAAACTCATATGATGCAAGATCCATGATTCATGATATATGGTCCAATAGGTATTAAAATTTTAATTTTAATTAAAAAATTTAAGAATTTCAATAAAATCTATAAGTGTGACGATACGTAGTACATGATACATAGTTTTATTAAAAAGCATAAGTGTATCTATATAAATCAAATTAGTCTAATAAAGAGTTTGAAAGAAGCATATGAATTCTTGGCTATGTCGTGTATAACTTTGGGACAATATATAAAAAACAGACTGAGCTGTTTGGTGCAGCTCTACCAATATCAAAATATATTTGTGAAATAAAGTAAATAGTATAATAAATCATGTACATAAGAACAATCTACATTGGTAATTAATAAAACATAAGATATGATGAGGGTATACAACCTGTCCCTTCTTAGAGAACTAATAGTAGACAAGCTTCCTCTACTAATAAGGATCTACAGCAGAAGGACAAATACCAGCAACATCCTCCTCTATCATACCCTCTCTTTTACTGTCTTTCTTCACCTTTGCCTTATATTTTTTCTATTTTTGGTTGAGAGACTTTAGCATCCAATTATAGCTGTCTGAAGAGAGTATAAATTTGCTCAACAACAAAGTAAAGAAAGATAAAAAAATAAAATCAAAATAGTTAATTATGATGATTGGCAATTGACATACAATATAAGTTCATTTCTTCATGGGTACTACTCATAGAAGCTCAATTTTAAATGCATGAAGCATATTATTTCATTTCACATAGTTGAGTGGACAGAGCTGACTCTTCTATGCAACCGACCCTAATAAGCTCACCAATAAACTACTAGCCCTTTTGATGGGCTGCCACAATTGGTTGCATTCGATAACAATCCTCTCGCCGTTAGCTAGCTACCACACATCTCTTGCTTATATGGATCCACATCTCATCCTTACTTTCTCGATCCATCTATGAAAAATACATGAAAGAACAAATTATTTAGAATTATTAATTATGCATAAAATAAAATAAAATCAATATAAAAGTTAATATTTAAATCTCAATAATCATGAGAGATATAATATTTTAATTAAATTATCTTGAATGTGCAACTCATCTATAATGAACTCCTTGTCTAAAAAATTAGTAGGAGGATCATGCTAGGACTCAGGCTATTGCGCAAATATGGAAGGACCAGTATCGGATGGCTGGGGCTGATTAGAAGATCTAGTCTGAGAAGTCTGAAACTCAATACTAGCGAATCATCTTCGTCAAAGCATGATGTGACCTAGCATGCATAAATAGAAATAAAAATCAATTATCATAAATTATAAAATATTAAATATAACACTGATTGAATTGCCGATAAGAAACAATATTTATTAAATGAACATGATAACATATTAAAATGTTTCATACAATATGTACACATTTAAAATATTGCTTATCGATTAAGAATCAAGCAACATTTTCTCCTTCAACATTCATCCTAATCAAACTTGTATTATTTAGGTTATCAATCAAGACAATATTGTAATGTATATACTGTATATAAGTCTCATCATCTTTTACTTTCAACCCTTTTCTCATATCATACAAATTCTTAGATTTTCTTTTGACAACAACAACCCATTTTTTATCTTTCGAGTCTTATACAAAATAATATTTATTGAGCTTGAGATGAAAAAATGAATGGATCATCATTCAATAAGATATATATATATATATATATATATTAATTTTAAATAATTTAACAATTTCAATCTATTTGATTCAAATCCCTTGGTGATTTTATGTCAACCCACTCATATCAAAATAATATTATTTTAAATTTGCCATAATAATCCAACTCAAAAATATCTATAAGTGCACCATAATAATACTTTCCATTTGCTTTCACCATAACTCCACTATTCGAAGTTTTTCTAAATTTCTCACACTCTTTAGTATGAAATTTAAAGTCATTGATGATGAAACAATTATATTTATTGATAATATTGTTAGGACCTCGAGCAATGGCTATTAATTCATCTGACTAGTTTTTCTTTATCATCAGTGATATCTAAAAACCATGATAAAATTGATGATATGCTATTTGATGTTAATAAATGTATCCAAAATCAATGTATCCCTTAGATATATGTCTAATCTGTTTAAAATGCCAATCAGGAAATAACTTGAGCAATCAAAAATTCTCTGTAAAAAAATTATTCTTTAATTAGGAACATTATATGTGATATAGTATTAAATTTTATCATCGTATAACTAGGTATACTTACCTACGATACTAAGATATTATGTCATAATAGAATACCACATAAGGATGTGCTTGTGCCAAGATTTTTTTTGTCAAGAATAGTACTTTCAACCTTTTTCAAAACTCTTCTAGCAATTGAGAACTTATAAAAATTTTTGTTCTTGATAATATCACAATTTCTTTGAAGTCGATTAAAAATGATCTCTATATTTTTGAGATATCTTAAATAAAATATCAAACACTCTTCAATAATATATCCTTCCACAATCGAGTCCTCTAGATGGGTTGTATTTCATATATAATTCTTTAAATATATAAGATACCTTCAAAAATTAAAAATTTATTGAAACATCAATATGAGTATGACATTGCTTAATATTACATGTATATAATTTAGCAACATCACCTCTCAATAGGATACATCCATCTGTAGTATATCGGTCCATTAAGTTTCATTTTCATGGTTTAGTAAATGAGTAGATGAGCCATGATAGCAAAAAATCTGGAGGAAAAGATTTTTTTTTATATGGTAAACTATAAGTACAACACGAGATTTCAATTGATCGAGATCTCATAGAATAAGGACTTTGGAACATAATGCCTTAAAAATGATGACAATTGACCAACAATGGCAATAATTTGTTTTGGCATTAATGACTGTAAAATCAATGAAAAAAATATCTTGCATTAAAATATGACCATCATGACTTTTGAGATTTAAAATTTTTGCTCTTTCAAATTTACATATCTTGAAATATTCTATATATGTCCTTCAAAAACCTTGATATTCTTTAAAATTATCGGTAGAAGATTTTTCTCTTGAGTAGATATTGTATAACATATAGGAGATATATATATTTTACTATTGACAAGCTCTTTGGGATGAAGCTCCTGTCTTATGCCATATCTTTCAAATCAAGATGTACCTTTAAGTTATCTTTACTTTTTTCATCAAGATTTAACAATATTCTAATCAAATTATCACAAACATTCTTCTTTGTATGCATCACATTAAGATTATTTTGAAGAAGATTATACTCCTAGTAAGATAAATAAAAAAATGCTCTTTTCTTTGATAATTGCTTAACAATTCTATGTGCAGATGCTGCCATTATGTCATCATCATTTTCATTTCCATCTAAATGATTATTATCCTTATAGAAGTTGTCAACATCCTCAAGCACCCATGCATCAAAATTGCAAGTAATACCATTCTATGTTAACCCTTCATTCATTGAGTTTTCAACATCTTTCCTTTCTCTTTTCTTAGAACACTAGAAAATTTTACCATATCTATAATTGATACCATGTATTTGTTTAAGAACTTCAATTCTAGATGGTGGTATAGTAGTAGATCGTAGCTCTATAGTACCATTAGATATTTCTGAAATTGAAAAGGATGGTTTACTTCCAACCATCGATGATGGCACCTATACTAGAACTTTCATCCATGTAAGTAATTTGAATAAGTTAAATTCCCACAAGAAGGACATGCAATGTGTCTCTTACTGCTCCAACAAAATAAAGTAACATATGCAAAAAAATCATTAATAGTCCAGATAATAGCCACTCTCAATTTGAATGTTTGACTATTGAAAGCATTAAATGCGTCGATACCTTCTCATAGCTATTTCAATTTCTTTATTAAAGGTTACAAAAAGACATCAATATCATTGTCTAAACTTGTATCACCTGAAATGACTATGGACAAAATAAGTGAAGACTATTTCATACACATTTATGGTGATAAATTATAAGAAATCAAATAGCCGGTCATGTGCTATAAATAGAACCCAAGGTCCAAAATGGATTAAAGCCATCACTATCTAAACCCAACCTAATACTTCAAATATTAGAGATAAAATCAGGATACCTATTATCAAATACTTTTCGTGCTCAACTATCCACTGGATATCTTAACATTCCATCGTTTGTATATAACCTTCATCATACCATCTCATCGACGAAGTTATCTTTAATAATGCATGGATCCTTTTTAATCTAGATATTAGAGAAAAGTAATGCAAAACTTTGACTGATTTTTTTTTTTTTTTTTTGTATAGCATTGATTTCATTCAATTAATACATCATCCTTATCTTCTTTATATGCTATCCATCATTAGGATCCATAGATGTCACATGACTCTTAGTAACATTTTTATCCCAATACAACATATAGTCATTTAGACAACTGTGAATCTTCTTGTATCCAAGATTTAATTTTTTTACTAATTTTTTGGCTTTATAAGAAGATAACGAAGTAATGCCCTCTGAAAGTACATCCTTTAATAATTAGAGCAGCATAGTAAAACTCTTAGTAGACTATCTATTCGAATATTTTAAATAAAATAAATGCATAAGAAAAGAAATCTTTGAAAATTTTTATAATCTAGCTACAATTTTTTTATCACAATCTTTCAATAAATTGTGATACCAAGTTGTCTTATCATTAGATGAATGTTGGGACCCCTTAACATGTATAGGATCAATAAATATAGGCCCGTCCAACAACACTATTTCTTGTCCACCACTAAAATCTTTTAAATTTGTAGTACCAAACCTAAGAGCATCTCTAAGCAGACCCCTCGTATCAACGTTTCTTGTAGAATTTCTTTGTAGATTACTTGATCCAAAATCAAATGTATGTTTTATATAAGAGGGTTGATTAAATGGAAATAACAATATAGACTCTCCATGAAATACTCACTCAATATAACCTCTTACAAAATTATTCCACACTAAATATTCTTTAATAGTTGGTGGGTCGAGAGAAGTACTATTTATACATTTTCGACATGGATAAAAAAAAATCTTTTCATTCGTTGATCCTTTCTTAATAGCAAATTTAATGAAATTTTAAACTTTTTCAATATAATCTTTACTGGACCTTAGCTTATTTATCCAACTTTTGTATATTTTTATGAGAACAATAAATGAATCACAACTCACCTAAAAAAGTTATACAAGTAAAATATTAGAAATATTAAGTGGTGTATACTTTAGAAATTACACGGAATATCACATTAAGAAATGAATGAAATGTTTGCATAATGCGAGAATTTGGAGGATTTTTACCTACAAATTGAGCGGAACCAAAATGGACAGTTTTCAATAACAAGATAAATGGTCTTCTTTAATTTATGGTGGCTTATTTGATTTATGATTTACCTCAAAATCATCTAATTCTTGAGCCATTCAAGCAGCAAATTATCCAAGTCATTGAATAACAAATTACATGGCAAGTGTCAAGTCAAATGCCATTCAACCACTATATTTTTCAAATGCCAGTAGGTAATTCATAATAGAAACCACTATAAAATTATGAGCCAAAAAAAGGCACGTAGGAAAAGCATAAAGTCAAACAAATGGCAACTTTAAACATCATAAACTTGAATTTCAGATAATTAATCAATAAACACAAAGAAACACGAAATCATTAATGAAGCAAATGATCATGTGAAGATCAAAGACCTAATTTTCAATTAAAATATCCACATATCATTAAAAACAAAGGACCTAAGCTCCTTATACTTCTGAATTTCAAGCTTTCCTGCCAAAACTAATATCAAGGTAGTTCTAGAAAAAGCTAAGAAACTTGTGAGCAGAACCATCTAGCTGTCCCATGACTTCTCATTAAGTTGGAGTCAGAAGTTTCCACATTCTAACTTACAAAAAAATATGCTGACATTTGTCAAAAATATAATTGTGACAACCAACCAGAGACTAGACCTCTTACAATTATTTATAGATCATTCCATAGCCTTTGAGTGCCCCTTTTTTCCCGGTGCCTTCCATAAAATAACTCTTAATGGGCTTGGGGAATGTACTTGCAATTCTAGGATAAATGAAATAATTGTAGTTTATGTTGTTTTTGCATCACAGCTTCATGCCTATCATTTGTTTCCTCTCTTGCTATTTTCTCATCTTGTCACTGTTAAGGTACTTAAGTTGGTGTTGCAGATGAGTTCTAATTAGACATTGCAAAATAAGTCATAGTTTTCTATATGCATGAAAGTAAGAGGATTCAAGATATAGAGGTTGCATGTTATATGAATCCTCCATTTTGTTATTACTGCCAGTGAACTTCATTCACATGCTCAATTAAAAAATATTTTCTGAAATTGAAGCATTTTGATTAATATATTGTCTGGTTTTGTGGCACGGTGGCGAGGGGGGTGTGGGGGTGGGGTGGTGATTGATTGAAGTAATGTTGTATTAAGGATAGGGCTAATGCTAATTAATTTAGGTGACGTTTTGGCGAGTATTGGTTATGGTTGAAACTAAAATAATACTTATCATTATTAGTCTAGATTTATTCTTTTTTTTCCTTTATTTTTTTTTTTTTTTGGTTAGGGAAGGTAGCTTACTCGTGGCTGATATTGAGCCTTCAGAAGCATTTTTATTTGATGAAACATGGAATCTGCAAGATTTGGTTAGGTTTGGAAGGTCATCGTAAGTGGGGTTTCAAGAAGTTCAAGGAAAATTAAGCATCCCATTTCTTTCTATATAATGGTGGTTAAACCATACAAATTATTCATATTCATGAACAGATCTTGAGAATATTAAACTTTATGAATATTTTATCTTGAAGATTAATAAATGGCAATCTTTCACTCGTTACTTTCATGCTTGATGAAAATAGAAAAAAGGCGGATTCCTTATGCCATCCATTTATAGCAGTGTGCTCCCTAAGTTATGGAAGGTATAATTGGACCTCAAAATTCTAGTTCCCTTGGCACCTAATCACAATAATTAAGGAACAAGCTTAAGTTTTTCTATCCATACAATTCAACTAAGCAAAGTTCCTTCAGCCAGGACTAAAGCAAGTAGTTATGGTTTTCTTATAATAGCTTACAGCTAGAACCATCACAATGGGCCGTGGCCTGCGGGGTGGTCTGTTTAGGCCCTTAAAATAGTAGGACTGTGCTAGTATTTTGGCAGTCTATTTAATAAAAAGACTTTTAGCCCAATCTATTTATGGCCTGGTCCGTAAAGGGCGGACCCGTGTAGCCTGCTGGCTGACCTATTTATTTAAAAAAATAAAATAATTACATAAATTGTTAAATGTTAAAAAGAGAGTTTAATATTAAAGTCAGTTATGTGACTGACTTTTTATTAAGCCCTCCATCTTTTTTTCTTAATATTCTAATTAAAAATTATCTAAAATATTCTAATTGAGAATGGGAATGAATTTCAATGATTGGATTTAATGTTATTTGAATAATATTTGTTACTTATTGTTTCTTTGATTTTATGGAGTTTAATTAGTTTATGATTATTTTTCTTATAAAGAATAGAGATATGATATTATTACAGAGTTTTTGGAGTTATTTCATATTTGCTTTTGATGTTTTAAAATTTGATATAGGAATTGATTTTATTTATTTATTTGATGAAATATTATATTTGAGATTTTTTTAATTTTATTATTATTTATTATTATTTAATTATTTTAATTTTTTGGTGAGTTATAAGGGCCGGTCCATTTAGGCCCTTCACATATAAGGATTAGGATAGGGCTGCCTATTTAATGGTCCATTTATCAAAAAAATTTTTTTGGCCCAGCTCTAATGGGCCCGGTCCATGAAGGGCCAGCCTGTTTTGATGGCTCTACTTACGGTCTGTGCTAATTAATTAATTTTTTTTTCCAAGAAACTATTGATGATACTTATTTAAATACCTTAAGAAAATTCATTCTGCCCCTCTTGTTTGTTATAATTTTCTTACTTGATCTTTTCATGTCCAAGTTCATACATCATTCTAAACAAAGACTACTCCAATATAAAACCCATTGTTACATATTACAATATAGTAAATAAAAAGATACACCATGATTATGACTGAGTAGAAATTTCATTGCATGATCATAGCCTTTATTTGACACATTTAATGTTCATAGAAATGAATTTAGAATACTCCCACAATCAACTTCTTCCTCTTCTTGGGGAGGTTTTGGGTCCAATTCTCCATTATGAGACACAAAAGCCCCTACTTCAATAGAGGCAGGAAGATCTTAGCATAATAACATTCTATGAATCAAATGCAACTAAAAAAATAAATCAAATGCTCACAAATTCAAAGATCTCCTTTAATTATGCAACTTAGAAAATAAATCAAGAAAATGCATTCTTCACATTATACAAGAAGAAAAATGGAAGCCAAATTTCCCAAACTATGATTGGAATGAAAATCTGATAGGAACTAAACAAATAGATAATGAATTTTATACTCATCAGTAGAAATCACCAAATGCCATGGGATCGACTTAAAATTAGCAAGAAAATTACTGCTATTAAAAATCAGAAGATCAAGAAATCAATATTAGAAACAAAAGATCCTAATGTCTCGGATTTGAACTTAGGATCAAATTTTCGATGAAAAAAAAAAAGAAAATCTGGCATGAAGAATTGGGACAATGCAGCCTAGAAACAAGGCTTAGATCTATGGCCAGACCTGAGATGTGCGAAGGGCGATGGATTTCTTCTTGGCGAGCACCCTACTCAAATCTATGGATGAGGAGTCGGAGGGAGGAATCAGAGGCTGGGAGGAGCTCGGAGGAGTAGGAATCGGAGGTGCTTTCGAGGAGGTGAGGAATTGGTGGAGAGCAGCTAGGATCGGAGGATGAGGAGTAAATATTAGGACCATCGATTTTGGGGTTGCGGATATATGGCTTCTGACGATGCTTATTTTGTCTTGTTCTTCTTCTCAAATTATGCTTACAAGCATCGTTTATGATCGCCCATTGCTGACGCTAAGCTTTAGCATATAAAATTATTTTATGACATTTATAAGCACCGTTAGAATACGATGCTTATAAAAAGCATTGGCAATCTATTATGCTGAGAAAAATTTGTCGAAGCTAGAAAAAAGCATTGGCATATTAAGGTCGGCAAAAACCCTTTTTCATGTAGTGGTAGTGCATGGAAAACTTTTGATTAATAGAGTCATCCCACTCATATTACAATTCTAGAACTTTATCAAAGCAATAATATAGAAAAGCATATCACCTTTATGCAAAGTAATAAGATAAAGATAGCCCTTTTATGCTAGAATAATATCGAAAAGCATATTAGAATAAGACGTAGGTAGGTCTTTTATGCAAGAATTTTATCATTCTGGTGACTTCAAAACAACATCTTATGCTCTAGATCAAGATATGTAGCAATAGTTGCGAACATGGATTTTCACTACCATCATGGTTTAAAATGTGCACTACTCTGTTACTTGGTCATCTGCCCTACTCATATCAAGGTGGAGACAAGTTAGAGTCAGTGGTGGGTCAGATCATTGCGCTACAATAGGATGCAACAAATTGATTTCCTTTATTTCATCTTCATCACAGGTGGACATATGTATGTATATGCAAGCTCCTATATTTCTCCATGGCTTGGTCCAGCCCAATCGAAATAGACCAAGAGCTATATGTAGATCGAGTACATTTTTTGCATAAGTGTGTTGTTTAGATAGCATTATTGCCGCAATGTTATACATATATAAGACTTGGATTTTAAACTGGTTCATTCCATGAAATTTTTCGTTAAATTGAATACATAGAAGATTGAGTACAAAATTTTCCCCATCCATCTTATCAAAAAAAAATATTGATAATTTGGATAAATTTATGTGATATTCATTTATTGATAAACTTAGTTTTAGGGTATTTTTTAAAGCATTTTTCATTCTTTTAAAGCATGCATTTGTATTCACATTTTTCTAGTTTAAAATAAGTGATGCAATTATATCAAATAAATGCTTTACCAAATTGAGGATCGATCGATTAAAATTTAGAGCTAAATCATCAGAAAGTTGTGCTAAATTACCGGCACCTGGAAGGACTGTGAGGGATAGATCTACTAGTAGTGGGAGGGCAGGTTTATGATTTCATTATATTGTAAATACTGTTGCAATAGTTATAAGTGATGGATATCTCATTATTTGGATGTAAACAGTATTGGTCTTGGCATTTTATTTCTGTGCAGTATTTTAAAAAATGTAAATAGTGATCCCATTCCATTTTATGTGTTATAGTGTCAAGATAAGTATTACCAAATTATATTATACAATGAATGGTAGTTCTACACTGTTATGATAATATTTTTTTCAAATGTTTTGTAATCTATTCAATGTATCAGGTGGCCTACAACTTTTAACTACATAATTATGTTTATGCATATATGTTAAGTTTTGATAAATTACTATTGTCATTCCATAGAGTGGCTTTAATAGTATATATCTTGTTAGTCCATGTACTTTTTGTATTGTTTTTATTTGATCCTCAATATTTCTAGAATGACTTGTTTAGTCTCACCCAATTTTTTATTACTTCCATAACACACCAAGTATTTGTTTATAGCATACTTCAAAAAAAAAACTAACAGAGTGAGAAACACAAAAATATTTCAATTGTATTTAAGAATGAATTCATTACAAACATCTCATTTAATACTCAAGAACCTTCAACATTACCCATATCAAAATCTCAAAATATATTACAAAATAATGCACTCCCAGTCCTACTGCTACTGCTGATTTTTCAACATCAACGAACCAATAACCAATAAAGATAATAAAATAATTTCATAATACATCCTCTCTTTAGTACGGCAACATCCGACTTGGTTCATTATCTCATCCATTCCCTTCTTAAGCCAATTTATGACACCTTTTCATAGAGCAGATTTCATTATCATATCATCCAAGTTAGTCACAGCATGAATATCTTTCTTGTACAAAAATACTTTTGGAAGTCAAAAAGAAGAAAACACGAAGTGGAATTAGGGAAAAAAATAACTCAAACCCCAATTTGTAAGCAACCAAAAATCCTCCGATCTGGATTTTTTCTTATCCATGAGGTTCTTATTTGAGCTTGCTACCCACAAAAGTAAAACTTTTCTCTTTCATTATTTGAAGTCCTAGATTGATGGGAGCCATTAGACACAACTGTTGAATTTTTATCCATGGAGATTGCAGCTACAGGATGGCTCATGTAGAGAAAGACCTCCAATTTCATAAGATAATAGGATAGAAATGAGGGGAAATAAGGTTTCCAATATAAGACATATATGGAATCAAGACCCGCATAAATCTAAATGCATACCTGACTTCGATGGGAAACAAAGTGCCAAAGATAATGGAAAACGAAGAAATCTTGACTGATAAACAAATGCAGGATGATTGGATAAAACTATGATGAAAGTCAGCTATCTTGTTCGAACTAGAGAAGATGATAGTTTTTAGTTTAGAGAAAAAGAAGATATCTTCTAAAATTAAGGATTTTAGCTACATTAGCAGTATTTTTTAAAATATTCTAAGCCATATATGTCCATGCTGGTTGAGCCATGCGATCAAAGGGTACTTCATGTAAGCATCGATGGTTGTCATATTGGACTTTCGATGAGAGAAAGTCATTGGATTCATATCTGAGAGCAATATTAAAATGATTCAGATAATTCAAGAACTAAACTTTAGCTTTATAATTTAGAAACTTTTTAAGGAAATCTGGTTTATTTCAAAGACTAAAAATATAATTTATCTAAAAAAATGAAACTTAGCGCTAATCTTATTTGAAAAAATTATACAATACAAATAAGCTGAGTGCAAACTAATTTCTTTTCTTCACTTTATCCTTTTGTAGTTTAAGAATCTTTTAAAAAATTTTAACCTAATCCAGAATTCAGAAATATATATATATATATATATATATATATATATATATACACACACACACACACCTTAGCGCTGACGTTATTGGAGGGCTGCACTCCCACTGTGGGAAGTGTTTCTAGTCTCCATAACAATGCTATGATGCCACCTAAGCGGGTCCCACAAATCTGTCCCATAAATGGGTCTGATTTGTCCAATTAGCCGCGTTTGCTTGTGATGCTATTCACATTAATAGAAAAATTTATTGATTTAATATTTATTTTTAAAAAAAATTATCAAAATAATATTTTTTTAAAAATATTTATCAAATTACTGTTCGAAAAAAATCATCATATTATAGGATAATTTTGTGTACTAACTCAACATCCTTATTGTAGCCCTACTGCCAGCGTGAATATATAACATGAGTCGCCCTATGGTAGGACGACTCTATAAGTCATCGTATCATAGGACGACTTTAAGTTATAATATCATATTATAATATTATTTTATATTAATATTTTATATTAATATAATATAATATATATCATATAATATTATTATTATAAATTATATAATAATATAATATATTAATATATAATTATATTATTTTCTTGTTGTAATTTGTTATAATGTAATATAATATATTAGAATATTATATTAATATTAATATTTTATTTTAATATAATATAATATATATTATATAACATTATATATATAGTAATTTAGTGTAAAATATTTTAAATATCAATATATAGTATATGATATTATATTATTATACATCATTGTATTATATAATATATATAATATATATATAATATAATATTGTATATATTATATAATATTATTATATAATATAATATGGTGTAAAATATTATATATATAATATATATTGTATATATAAATATATAATATAATATATTATATTATTATATATTATTATATTATTATAATATATTATAGTATATTATATTATACTATATTATATTATATAAATATGTATTGTTATATAGTATCATATTATATTATTATATTAAATATACTTTCTTGAGATATAAATTCAAATTTCTTCAACTTTGTTTATAATTAACATGATAGGATATTTTAGAAATGATGGACAATCACAAACTCCAATCATATAACATATATCAAAGTCAACAATTAATTTTTTACGTAACTAACAAAAATTATAACATATGCCTTCAGATTAAAAAAAATTTGTAACATTAATTTCACAATAATGTAATCCAATAGTTGATGATTACAAAAATTTTTAGCAAGAAAAAAAATATACAATAGTCTGAAAAAAATAAATATTTTTTATTAATATATCAATAATAACATAACAAAATGAGATAAAAGCAAAATATACTCCATAATATCCATTACGCTGCCTAAAGGATGGAACCCTATCTCGGGTCGCTCACTCATCAATGGTGAGATGAATCGCCTAGTGATGCTCCTGTACCACTACAGATATGGATCATAATAGTTATCATGGAGAGCATGGGTAGAGCAGCTACAATCAAATCCTTTCGCGACTCCCATATGTCAATATGCTCCCAATGCTCTCAAACCTAATTATGACAATGCCGCCCTCGTCGATCCAAATTGTGGAGAGCGTCATGAGTGTCACATGGTAGGAGGATATCTTGATGCCTGCCAAACTATCGCATCACGTACTTCGGATAATAGATCTTCACGATGTCAAAGCAAATGAGAGGTGCACATGTCCTCTATACATGTTGATTTGATCGGCATACCTCGGACAATATAGACAAATCTCTGGTGTGTAAGGCATCCACACTATCTGATCATCACACTTCTAGTCAAACTAATCTCTATAGTATATGACTGTGTGTGGCATCGGATTGCTAACACCAGTCAATCGAGTCCTCCATCTGTCCAAACAAAGTCACTATATTATTATATGAAAATATACAGTTATTTATCATATAAAATCAATGCTATTGGTTACACACCTGCATCCCAGTGGATCAGTCTGATCATGCTGTATACCACCAAATGGGCCCTCAAAACCAGCATCATCCATATCTGCTACATCACATCCCACCATCGGCTGGTGGGCTATCTTGGGAAGCATCCGATCTAGCCATCCGATATGTAAATGCTCCCATATCCAAAGCTGAAGCAACATCAATGGCCCTACTATCTCATGTGCATCTGGTATGGTGGCCCTGCAAAGGTCGCGATACAAGAAGACTAAGATAGAATTGTCCAAATTCATTGCCCACATGCATCGAGATCATGTAGCAAGTGTAAGTACAATAACTGCATATGAAAATCGAACTTATCAGTGAACAGATGGCCATCGATAAGGCAAAGAATAAATGCTCGTGCATGTCTCTATATGGTCTCATAATCCGCATCACCCGGTAAGTGGTGGAATATGTCGCAAAGTCAGTGAAATCTTAATAAAGATCCCAACAACATCACCTTTAGCGGTCTAATCCCAAATAACTCTTCACATAGATCTGACCAGATAATCTATGCAGTATCGATGATGGTAGGCCCGTTTACCCATAATTCGAGAAGAACAGCAACGTCCTGCAAAGTGATTGTCGTCTTCTCGATGCGTAGGTGAAAAGTGTGAGTCTCCTGACGCTATCACTTCACTAGGACTGTGATGTGGACCTAATCTAGCTGTATATCGCAAACTCTAAATACTCCATAAAAATTTGATGTATGTAGATACTCCTAGATTCTCTCATGTGACCGCCAGACGTACATGACGGTCGAACCTCTATGTCTACAGTGTGGGGGCCCCATGTCCTCCTCAGAATATATACTATCACTATGGTGTCGAGTCTAGAGATGGAGCACGGTAGGGTCAGTCGGTCCCAAATATACGTCGGAGTCTAAACCAGTCATGTCTGAGGTGTAAAATGTAAAGACAAGCATATGACAAATATAGTAAGAAACATCAAAGATGGTAAGAAATATCAAAGACGATAAATAGCTAATATTAACAACAGGATCATTTCATAAATTTTTTCAAGCATTTACATGATATGATTACATAACCAAAATAGTTTAAAAAGAACACAAGCAATATATAAAGATAGTCCACATTTCACATGAAAAAAAAAAAGATAAACCAGCATCGTTGGGAGCATTTGTACTGCTTGTGCCCTATCTCCTTGCACAATCCACACCATACAATATTTTGGCACTCCATTATGTCTATATCATTTGGATCATCCTCAATTGTGGACACTCCTTTTCTTGTCTTCTTATGGATGGGTGTGGTATGAGTCTAGATGCAGTCTACTCAGGCCAATAACGTGGACTCTCTAGGGGATAAAAAGTAGGTGCATATGACTGCTCACAATGTGCAATAGTATAATAGTTGTCAATAAATTGCTTCTAGTCCAAATTCTTGCTGGCACATACAGCAAATAAGTGAGAGCTTGGGTAATGCAGTAACTGTCACTTCCTATATGTGCATGTGCTGCTCCTAAGTCAACTATCTGTATATAATCAGGTTCATCAGGGCTATAATGCCTTCGTCTCAATCGAATCTCATATAAATTGTTTGGTTATTGTACTTAACCATACAATGCTTCCTAAACTTCAGTTGGCATCTATTTAACTTTCATCTAATCTTATCTATGAATATCCTACCGACCTCCCTTCTCCGTGCTATAATTGCACATCTGATGCTGAACTACTTCAACAAGCATTCGAAAGAAAAACAAATAAGAGTGGTAATGGATAATGAGTGAGCCCCCTTCAATACCTTATTGAACCTTTCAGATAGATTGATATTCATTATTCCATACCTACATCTACCTGTGTCATAGAGTGCATCATTTTACGTAATTGGTCCACATAGCCACCACTTTCCAACGTGTATTTAATACTTGTAGTTTCATTTTTTCATTTAAAAATTTTGTATGATGAAAATACTCCTATTTTTTAATAAAATTATGAATCTGTGATATATTATGACTTCCTACGTACAGGATGTTATAATATGATATAAAAAATTATGAGATCTTGTGGCATATTATGACATCCTGCATCAAATTATGACTTTCTGTATACAGGATGTTATAGTATGGTCTAGGATGTCATAATATGGTCCAAGATGTCATAATATAGAAGGATATTTTTGTCCAACCACTTTCCAATGCATATTTAATGCTTGTAACTTCATTTTTTTGTTTAAAAATTTTGAATGACGAAAATGCCTGTTCTTTAAAAAAAATTATGATATCCTGTATATATTATGACATCTTGTATTATATTATGACATCCTGTGGACAAAAATTATGATTTTTTGGATGCATGATGTCATAATATGGATATAGAATATCATAATTTTTTCAAAAAATAAGATTATTTTCGTCATTCAAAATTTTAAACAAAAAAATAAAGTTGCAAGCATTAAATATGCATTAAAAAGCAGTGGCTATATGGACCAATGGGATAAAACGGTGCACTCCATGTTGGATTTTCTACACCACCTGCACTGCACAAAGAATTTTTTATTTATTGGACAAGTAAAAGTGTACCATACCCACCCTCCCAAGAATCCCTCTTTTTTTTTTTTTGGTAAAAAGAAGCCCCTCCTATTTGCCCCTACTAGTTCACACGGACAATATCTGATACATCTCAAAACTGATCAAAATCAACATAACAAATTCATCAATCAAAACTTCCTATGAAGTCTCCAACCAACGATCAAAGTGCAGCACATAGCCTATCTAAAGATATACAGAGGAGTCAAATTCTCTCCGAGTTGGGGACATCCTGATCATGATCATGAGTAATTTCCATAATCATGTAAGATTTGCAGAACGTGATGCACAAGTAGAACACCCAAGCAAGATCTTTGGAAACATAATCAACCATCCAAAATGGCTGATCTACATATTTGGATTCCTTAGTAAGGCTGGAAATGGGCTCGGGCCAGCCCGATGGGCTTCGGGCCAGGCGGCTTGTGGGTCGGGCTTTGGGCTAGGCCCAAATAAAATTAGGTCGGGTTTGGTCTCAGAAAAAGAGCCCATTTCATTTTCAAGTCAGGCTCGGGCCTACCATTGGCACGGCCAAGACTTGGCCAGGGCCCGAGCCCGACTGCAAGCCCGACATTCAAACCTGAGCCCAAGCTTTAATTAATCCCCATTCGTTCTTCGTCGCCCCTCCCAGATCTCCGTCTGCTACGAGGTCATTAGCATTGATCAGGGGCCCGGCATCGCCCATGGTATCGATGAGTCCGTGGTCATCACCATCCTCGGTGACCTCTCCCACTCAGCCCAAATTTAGGCTCGGGCTCCCACACTACTTCGAGCAATTGGGGATGGGTCCTGGGGAGAATTGGTGGCAGCAGCGGTCGGGGGAGGGGATGATGCAAGGAGGGGCGATGAGGCGGCCCGATCGAAAGAAAAGGAAAAGACAAAGCTTAGGGAGCGGCATCGGTGGGTGATCACTGTAAGGATCCTATCCGAGCTCTGACGGCATGGGAACTATAATCTCCTAGCACGGACGGACATCAACGAGGTCATCACCACTCTTACGAGGGAGGCGAGTTGGATGGTGCTCCCCGACGGCACCACCTTCCCCCCCCGCTCCCCGACGGTACCTATTGGGTGTAAATGGATCTTCAAGAGAAAGATAGATGCATATGAGAATGTGGAGACATTCTAGACTAGGCTCGTAGCGAAAGGTTATAGTCAGCGTGAAGGCATTGACTATCAGGATACCTTCTCGCCCGTAGCCATGCTAAAATTCATTCGCACATTGCTTGCTGTTGCAGCCTATTTCGATTATGAAATATGGCAGATGGATATGAAAATGACGTTCTTAAATGGACATCTTGAGAAAGATATCTATATGGAATAGCCACTTGGTTTCACTTTCAGTGATGATGATCACAAGGTCTGTAAGCTGCAAAGGTCCATTTATGGACTTAAGCAAACATCTCGGAGTTGAAATACTCATTTCAATGATGTGATCAAAATGTTTGGTTTCATCAAGAACGAGGAGGAACCATGCGTGTTCAAAAAGATCAGTGAGAGCGCGGTTGTCTTCCTCGTATTGTATGTAGATGACATCCTCCTAATTGGAAATGACATTCTCATATTGACCTCAGTCAAAATATGGTTGTCTAAAGAGTTCTCTATGAAAGATCTAGGAGAGGCATCCTTTATATTGGGTATTAAGGTCTATAGAGATAAACCAAATAGGATGCTCGGACTTTCATAGAAGATGTACATAGAGGAGGTGCTAAAAAGGTTTAGCATGGAAAACTCCAAAAGAGATTTAGTACCTTTTAGATATGGCATTCATCTCTCCAAGAAGATGTACCCTAGCACACCTGAGGAGATTGAACGCATGAGCAAGATCCCTTATGCTTCGGCAATAGGGAGCTTCATGTATGTCATGCTATGTACACGACCTGATATAGCCCATGCTGTGAGTGTCACAAGCAGATATCAGTCGAATCCAGGCGAAGAGCACTGGACTTCTGTGAAATGTATCTTTAAGTACTTGAGAAGGACTAAGGATATGTTTCTAGTCTTTGGGAATGGAGAACTCCAGATTCAGAGATATGCAGACTCGACTTTATGTCTGATATAGATGATCGAAAGTCGACATCTGGGAGTCTGTTCATTTGCAATGGTGGTGCAGTCAGCTGGAAGAGTTCCAAGCAAACGGTGATTGCTGATTCCACCATGGAGGCAGAGTACATTGCTGCATCAAAAGCTGCGAAGAAGGTATTTTGGTACAAGAAGTTTGCCGCAAAGCTTGGAGTGATGTCATCGGATGCCATACCTCTTTACTACGATAATAATGGTGCCATAGCCCTAGCTAAGGAGCCAAAGTCTCACCAGAAGTCCAAGCATATTGAGCGACGATTCTATTTGATCCGTGATTACCTCGAAAAGGATTATGTCAAGATCAAGAGAGTCGACTCCACAGACAATGTGGCAGATCTGCTGACTAAGCCATTGGGCCAGCAAAAGATCGAAGCCCACCTTGAGAAGATGAGACTTAGATATGTAGCCAATTGGCATTAGGTCAAGTGGGAGTTTGTTAGATGTGTGCCCTAGATGCCAAATTGGCTGACACATTTCTGTACAAATCTAAAGGCAAATTTATAATTTTGACTATAAATCAATAAATGGATTATTCTTCTATCACATTATGTACATTGTGTCTGTGATACATCCTTTGAGTTAGTAGGAATGTCAATTCATATTTTCAAGAGTTGAAAATTTAAGGCATGAATTTACATAACTAACTCATAAACAGCTCCTGACCATAGGATCATCACGAGGATGGTGATCGATCTGGAAGGTTGGTATACGATCGCTTCCTTAGGATAGATGTGTCTTGAGTCTACGGTATGGAGACACCGGAGCGAGAGTACAGATATTCATTGAGAATGAGAGTATTGAGCGTGACCATATCGAGCAGTCATAAGAAAATCTACCTTCTTGTCGATGACTAGCTCGATGCTGCAGTTGTGTGTTTAGTTCTTTGACCTGAGGTGCATCGACAGTTCATCTTGAGTATGTTATAGTTTGACTATACCATAACTCGATCTCCTAGCCATTCAAAATTCTGAGATGTATGTTGGCTGTAGCATATTCATTGTAGGAACTAGGTCGCACCAAGATGGGATCTATCAACCTTGGTAGAAGAGAGGAGTAGTCCTATGGTGATCGAAAGATTGAGTCCTTAAGTCCATGGCCATGGTAGAGTGAAATAATGGAAAATAATTTTTTATTAAGATTTCACATCGGACTCGGATCGATCGATTGATTCATATGACTGATGTTGGATTTGACGAGTTCACCTTAACCCTAATTCAGTCGGGACTCATGATAGAAGAATTCAATCACACAGGTAGCTGCACTGAGAGGTTTGTCTTCAATTCTGATGGATTGCCCCACATACTGCTAGGTGTCACTAGTAGATTTTGGAAGCAATTAGAATGATATTGATGATCGATCATTCTAATTGTCTGAATCAGAAGAGTTCTGATCCATCGAAAGGAGTTTCGATGATGTCGATGATGAGATCACGACATGTCTCATTACCATACGGAATTGAACCTAACTGGGTCACACAAACAAGGGTTAGGGTCTGGATGTCATCAATTGGGCTAACCCAATTGATTTGGATAAGATCCAATTAGGTTCAAGGAAATCGTGCTAGCACACGATTGAGCCTAACTTTCTCCTCGTGTAATCTTTTCTATCTCTACTGAGCCAAATATGATTTGACTCATCCAGAGAACCTAGGAAAGATTTCTCTCAGTCTAAATGAAGCTTGTCCAGCTCAGAAAAAGCTTGTCTTAATTCATGAGATGAATTTAAGACAAGCACTTGCTAATTCCTGTCACCTGCCAATTTCATTTTAAGATATTTGTCAAAAGTTGACATATAGATTGTAAATTGAAGGCCACTTGGCAAGAGCTTATTGGAGGATTTTTGTGGAACCAAACCACATCAAATTGAATGCCATAATCAGATTATGGCACGAGCCCAATTAGATTTAGTGGGCGCCCCAAGTGGATAAGGTTGGAGAGTCTTGATAAGATTGGACTCTTTGGCGCCAACCTCTCTTTGTCCTTATCCAGTGTTGGCACCAACTTTGAGATAGAGGCTTGGGTTTTTATCTGATGTGATCAGATGACATCAAGCAACCAATCAAAATTTTTTCAAAATTTATTGGAATTTTTTGATTGGTTGAATGATGTGGCACTGCCCAGCATACAGGGCCTATATAAACCCTTCTGCACCTAGGGTTTTAGGAAGAAGTTGTTTTATGCACCAAACCCAATAGCTGCCACCTCCTCCCTTCTTCTCGACATCCTCCCTGCTCTCCTATCTCCACTCTTCACATCCAAGGAGTTGGACGTTCATCTGGTGCAAGGAAAAGACGTGGTGACGCCTGGAACAGGAAGGCTGCAGGACATCTTTGACAGGCTGCTGCTTCAACTTCAGAAGGAGTTCTGAAGCATTTTCAAATTAGATAGAGATCTAATTTTTGGAGCGTAGATTTGTGACGAGAAGACGTTCCAAGTCCTGCCCGAGTGGATACCGATAGAGGTCAGATGCTTGCGTGGCTACATCAGAACCTCGGACTGTGCTGAGATCATCTACAGGGTAATCAGATTACCCTTGAGGTATGTCTATACTTCTCATACTTTTAGATTTAATTTTAGATTTTAAATATCAGATAATAAAATTAGATCTAACAGATATTAGATTTGAAATAGCGTAGGATAAAAATTTTAAATTATTCCGCCCCAGATTTGATGAAATCTGAAAGATCCTATAAAGGAAAAAGGCAGTTTTTCCTTTAGACGCCTCCCATCCCCTACCTCCACCTCCAAGAAGCCCTACCCTAGGGTTCCTGTATGCCATTCATGATTTGAAAGTCCTACGAGTCCCATTCATCAGCATGGGCTCTGGATTCTCTGGAACCTATACGTTGTAGCCTTATGGTTTCTTTACCGTTTGCGACCTGGAGGCCCATTTCTGCGATTGGATGCGGACCAGCTTGATTGAGTTCGAGCCGTTCTCGGATCCGGGCTCGGGCTGGAGTAGGGCCCGATTCCAACCCGACCCGGTTCTAGCCCTATTCCTTAGCAATGGATGTCGATCTTCACCATATAGACTACATCCGAGGAACTCACAAAGTAAATACTCTCGAGCCCTCGTATACCTATACCATTATTTTACCCCTCTCATAATACCTATATTGTTTCCGAATAGTTTGTACTTAGACATCGAAGGCTTCCTATTGGACATTTTCCAACTTCCATTGTGCTGTTTCAAGTCAAATTTGATACTGTCGCGAAGGTGTTCACACGGTCTCCTCTTCTCAACATTACCTTGGGAGCCATTGTCACCCAACTCTCTTTCAGTCTATTTAGCCGATCGTCCAAACCCTCCAATAGATCAGCTTACTCAATATCCTGGTCGAGAACCAGATCAAAGGAATCCTCCTCTATGGCAGCTAACATTGTTAGCGGATGAAGACAGCCTATTCAGTCTCGAAGGGCTATGTCCTCACCGTTCTCACTCCCAACAACAAGGCCACGGAGAAATTGATAGCGGACCAATTCACCAAGCTGGGAGCATGTTGCAAAGGCGAGCACTGTGGCCTTCTTTTATTTTTTGGTGTTGAATAAGGAAAGGGAAAAAAGTTCATGAGCAAGAAATTCTTTGTGCACCATTGGCTTCATAGAAAATCTGATATGGAGTGCACCATCTTATTTGATTGGTGCACATAGTCATCACTTTCTAATGCGTATTTAATATCTACAGATCGACTTTTTCATTTAAAAATTTTGTATGATAAAAATATTCCACTCTTTTAAAAAAAATTATGACATCCTATAACGTATTATATCACAGAATGTTATAATATGATCCAAGATATTATAATATAGAAAGGATATTTTTGTCCAATCATTTTTCAACACGTATTTAATGTCTGCAGATCGACTTTTTCATTTGAAAATTTTAAATGACAAAAATACTCTAATTTTTTAAAAAAATTATGATATTCTATGCATATTATGATATTTTGTATTATATTATAATATCATGTGAATAAAAATTATGACTTTTTAAATGCAGGATGTCATAATATAGATATAAGATGTCATAATTTTACCAAAGAACAGAAGTATTTTTGTTATACAAAATTTTTAAATGAAAAAATTGATCGACAAGTATTAAATATACGTTGAAAAGTGATGACTAAATGAACCAATCGGACAAGATGGTGCGCTCCACGTTAGATTTTCTATACTACCCATGGTGCACAAAGAATTTGCCGTTCATGGGCATAGTGACTTGATGGTTAGACCTGGGCCGAAACTATGCTTAATTGTGGGCTTCTGCAGGGCTTAGCCTGTTGACAAGTTATGGGTCGGAATTCGAACTGGCAATGCGCTTTCCTGAGCTCAGCCCATCAACAGCCCTAAAGGAGGGAGAGAGGTAAGGACTATGGTGGTACCATGATCCTTTTCCTCCTTTCCCCTTTCTACGTGAACTCTGTTTGTTTCTTAGTTGCAAAAATGCAACTAGTGATGATTATATTATTAGGTAAAGCAATCCGGTCCTCTAAATTAAAATTAATGACTAATATGATTTAGTGAGTTATTAAGAGCTAGAGAATCAATTAGAAAGAAAGCCAAGAGAATTTGAAAGAGAAATCATTATTTCTTAGAGAAAATATTGAATATCCTTAAGAGAAAAAAAAGAGAGAGATTGAGTGTACAGAATTAAGAGCTTTCAAAGAAAAATCTTCACCATCATCAATTACATCCTCTCAAGCATCAAAAAGAGAAGTTTAAATATCAAAAGAGCAACTCATCATCAACTTCTTCTGAGCTTTCAAGAGTTTAATTTTTTATTTTTATTTATTCTAAAATTCATATATTATATTTTATTTTCTTTATAAATTTTTTAGGGAAAAGAAATTTGAGGATTAGGCTCGTCCAAGTCCAGAATTGGATATATAGATTTTGATTGGTTATGAGTCTGAAGAACCAACTGGGTTGATAGTGAATCTGAAAAACTATCAGTATAAGGTTGTAGTTGGTGATCCTGAAAAACCAACTGAGTTTGTTTGTGAGTCCAAAAAAATAAACGTACTGTAATCAAGAAGATTATAGTAAAATTTTCAAAGAAAGATTGGAGAGTGGATATAGGTGCGGATTGTACCAAACTACTATAAATCTTTGTATATTTGTATTGTGCCTTTGCTTCCTGCTTTACTTGTTTTATTATTTGCTTAATTTTAATTTATCTCTTACATGGCCTTAATTATCTCTTGATTCTGTTGTTGCTTGCATTATATACATCTCAACCACATAACTTAGTTTAGATTGAAGCACGTATTTGCTTAAAGGTTAATTTAGTTAAAAATTTTTAAAGAATCTAATTCACCCCCTCTTGGGTTGCTATCTTTCTGGCAACAAGTAGTATGAGAGTAGGTGCACTGTTATTAGTTGTTAACCTGGTGATTAAAGAGTAAAAGATCTTGCAACCCAAAATGAAATATTTTCTTAATGAAGGTTATTCTATAGATAGACCCTCAATGCTCAATGGATCTAATTATGCCTATTGAGAAATTAGGATAAAAACTTTTATACAAGCACATGACTGTAGTTTATGGAGGATTATAGTTAATGGCTCAAACACCCTCAAATTATTGAAAAAGTATGATAAAGAAATAGCCCAATTAAATACTAAAGCCATGAATATACTTTATTGTTCATTAGATTTAGCTTGATTTCTTCTTGCATTTCAGCAAAAGAAGTATGAAAAAATTAAAAATGACCTTTGAGAGAGCAAATGAAAGAGAATCAAGCTCTCAAGAAGATAAGGAAGCTCATCCCAATTTATGCCTCATGCCTCATGAGGATGAAAAGAAAAAGAAGAAGAAGAAGCAAAAGAAAAAAAAAGCATTGATTAAGGGGAGCAAGTCCAAGAAAAGAAAAAAAAAGAAGGTATAGCAAATCCTTGCCTCATGACTCACAACGATAAGGTAAACATCGAAACTTCTTCTGAATTTACTTTTGAAGAATTATTAAAAGCCTTTCATGAGCTTATGAATGAATATGAGAAGATAAAGCTTAAAAATAAAGAACTTAAAAGGTCTAATCTTCTTTGGATGATGAAAGAATAAGTTATTGAATGAAAAAGAAGATATCTTGAAAGATAAAAATAAGATTTTAATAGAAAATGAAGATCTTTTAAAGAAAAAGGACTCTTTAGCTAAAGAAAAGGAAGAACTTCTTATATCTAAAAATCTTTAGTTGAAGAAAAAGAGAAGCTTTTGAAATCTAAAAAATTTCTTACGAAACAAAATGTATAATTAAGAAAACAGATAGAAATATTGAAGCTCATTGTTCAAAAGATTATATTTAGTTTGAAAAGCTTCAATTAATGTTGAAAAATCAAAAATCTATTTTTGATAAGAATGGAATTGATTCAAATTCTTCAAGAAAATAGAAATTCTTTAAAAATATATTTTCTAGAACTTAACATGAAAATCATTCAATTACTTGCTTTAAATGCAACAAAATAGCAATAAAATTTCTGAATACAATACTAATAAAATTAGCCATACTTTAATTAAATAGATTTGGGTTCCAAAAGGAACTATAAGCACTAACACCCATGGACTCAAGAAAGCTTAGGTACCAAAGCTTCAAAAATGATTCTACAGATATGCCAAGCATCCAATGGCATGCAAGGAGCAAATTCTTAAAGAATGGATGCTTAAAAATTAAAAAAGATGGATGATGATGTTTGATAAAAGCTAAACCCTCTCTACATCATACTATCATTGTTTGCTAAAATTATTTTTGCTAAAATTATTTTGATGATTCATTGACATTTATGCATGTATGCTTATTGTGATTCCTTGCTTTGAATATTTTTCATATATTGCTAAAAATTAACATAATTAATTAATTTTGATGACTTTTCAATATTTGTAATGATCTTACTCTATGATTTGATTTCAAAATTAATATGCTCACTTCTATGTATCATTTTAATTATCAGAAGCATAAGTTTCATTTTAATTCAGCATCTCCTAAACCCTTCATCACATGATATTACTAGTAAAACTTAAATTAAAATGAGCTTGATGGCATATGAAAATATTTGAATGCAAAATCTTAAATTAATTTTGACATTTTCATAAACTATGTAATCATTGAAATATGTCCAAAAAAAATTACATGATTCTAAAACATCAAGATAAGTCATCAACTCATAAAAGATTATATGCTTGATGTTATTGATTTTATTGCATCATAGCTTAACCCCTTAAGGATTTGAAAATTTTCTATTTGAACTTCACCCACAGAGCCATTATCTAGATTTCTCCTTGATTTTTTTGGTTAATTTTTAAACCCCTAATTGATTAATTCTTGATTCTCTAAATTGACTTAAACATCATTCTTGATCATCAATTTGATTTCCATTGATCCCCAACCAAATTGATCATTTTTTTTTATTTGAAACTCCTTGAACCATTTTCTGTATTAAGGAGTCAACTCTTGAAATCGAGGAGTCGACTCATGGCTTCTTGAAAAAAATAATTCTATGATGAGTCGATCCATATTCAATGTTTCCTTAATAGATTTAAAACTCCTTGATCTGATATAGGTTTCTTAAGTGAAAATATCTCAAGACTCTATCATTCTATTTCTAATTTTCTCGAGCTGTAATTCCTTTCAAACCCCTCTTCTATCAAAATTAGACCTTTCTTTTCATTTCCACCCTATTCTTATGGTCGTTGTTCTCCAATGGCACCTCAGAAGTAATTGGCACAAAGGAAGAGAAAACTCCATGCAAGAAAGAAGGACCAAACATCAAAATAATCTTTGAGTTTCTCAAGCAAGAAAGAATTTTAATTGGATAGAAAATTAAGAGACTGAACTAAGAAATTCTATGTTCTTTTGATCTATCTAAATTAGTTCAAGAATTCTTTGAAAATATAAAGCTCAGGTTTAAAAATTTAGATTCAAAATTTGAAGTGTCAGTATTGTGTTGGATGATATAAAATTAGCTTGGATACTAAGGATATCTACTGATAGGCTGAAAATTTATCTGCTCCTTGGATTTGCTCACCTACTCTAGATTAGTGAGAGAATTTTATGTTTACATAAAAGTGAGAGTTGAAAGTCTAGTTTTCAAAGTAAAAGGCATGCAGATTGAGATGGATATTGATAATATTGGATGTATGCTAGGAGCACCTCAGATTGTCTCAAGCAATAATATATTTCAAATTTATGTTGGTTTGAGATGATATCGAGGGTATTGAGGATATCAGTACTAGTTAGCTGAGTGTAGAAATACAACTACTATGACCAGCAGGATCTTCTTCATATTAGTCATGCATCACATTCTTCAGAAGATTCTACTTTACATATTAGCACTCATGATATAATAGATATCAGGATTGAGGATCCAGTAGTTTAGACAAAAATAGCTCCACCTTCATAGATCGATCATTTAGAGAGCTCAGATTGATTATTTGGTATACTGGATGAGAATGCATTTATCGATAGGATTTCCACCAGAATTATTCTTTTGTTTGTGCAAAGACTCAAAGGTATACTTCATAGACATAGTAGGTAAGATGAGATCTAATAGAGGCATAATTATTGGTCTGAAAAGAGTCAATGTGATTGATTCAGACTATCACTTCAGCAAAAAAGTATGTGCATGACTGAAGTCAGTTATTTGGAGATACTAGATATATCCTCTCTATCTAGTCAACCTGAACTTTCTTCTTAAAGCTATACCAACCTACTCTCACTTAGGATGATGGAATTTATTTCTTAGAACTTTAGTGACCCTAGCAATCTATTTTTGAATCCTTAGGATGTAGCTCTCATATATGTTATTTATTTTTCATGTTTAAATAATAAAAATTTAGATCACTTTTGTAATCATGTCTTAGCAAATCAATGAAAATATAATTTTTTATTAATCTTAATATGTTTGATGTGTCTACTTATTTAATGATTATTTTGTTTGCTTAATTGAATATTTATCTTGTTTATAAAACTAAGGGAGAGAAATATATATAAGCTAATATTAAATTTAAATGAATACTTGATCAAATTGAATAAATTGCATGATTTGGAAGAAAAAGGAGAGAACCAAGATAAATGAATCTTATGGCATTAACTATTAAACTGGAGAAGAATTAAGTAAATCAAGCTTTCGAGCACTAATTATGAAAAATAGGGAGAAAAAATAGTATTTGAAAAATTATCTTGGAAACTTAATAGGATAAATCATTATTAATCTTAGAATAAAAATTATTGATAAATATTTAAACTTTACTTGTTGTGATCAATTTAATGTATTTCGAAAAAAAATTATTTTTAAACTTTAAAAAAAAAATTGATGAACTTGTATATCTATGTAGTCTTATTCATTTCATATAATTTATTATTATCTCTATTAATTTGCTCTGATTTGATTGTTATCAAGAAATGAATTTGATTTTTGAACTTAACAAGAGAAACCATTTTTGATTTACTTTAAAAAATTATTTTTATTTTTAAAAGAGAATTTGTTGATGAATATTTGTACTTTGATTTATGCTATCATGTATTTTTGAACATTTAATTTGTTCACTCATATTTGTGCTATCATGTGCTATCATGGCTTGATCCTATCTTTATTTCTAATAATCAATTAGTATCAAGCTAAATTTAAATCATATTCTTATATTTTATTATGATTACTTTTTTTTTAATTTAAAAACCTACTCTTCTTTAATTATTAAGTGGGATCAAAGTTTCATGAAAATCAAAATTAATCTGAAATTCAGTTCAAGTGATATCAAATTTTACTTTGAGAGAGTTATTATTGGTATCAAATTTTATTTTCTAAATAATTAATATAAATTTAATTATTTTTACAATTGGAATCAAGGAAATTTATCTTAAAAATTTTTCAAACTTGGTATCAATAGTGTCATTCTTGCCTTGTATTTTATTGAGTTATTTTTGGCAAAATAATTAAATATTTTATCTCAAATTTATTTTACATTGATATAATCCTGATATGGTATCATTTGAGATAAATTTAAAAAATTAATGAACTTGAAGAAATTGATATCGCTTAAAAAGAAGAAGAAGAGATTTAAATATATATATATATATATATATATATATATATATATCTTATAGCTAATTTTAATGCTCAAAATCCTTAAAAATTGAATAGCTCTATTTCTTTTGAATTTTTAAAGCTCAAAGCTATTCCTTAACTAAATTTAAGAAGTATTTCTTTTTGAATTTATGATTTTAAGAAAAAGAAAATGCATAATTAAAATTATATTTTATGAAACCAATCAAGTTAATTTTAAATTTAAAATGAGGGAGAAAAGTATTTTTCATAATTAGTTTCAAGATAAAATTTAAAAAAATATTTTTCTTCATTAGTTTATTTTTGAGAAATGAATTTGAAAACTACAAGTAGTGTTTTCATTTAATATTAAAAAAATTTTAAAAAAGATACTATTTGATTTGATTTTCAAAATAATTAATATAAAACTATCTTCTTCTCAAGCATACTTTGTTCGACACCATACCTTGCTTTGATATATTTTTTGATATGATATCTTTCGAAACAAATTTAGAAAAATGACATCCTTTAAGAACTTAAATGATGGATACTTTTAAAGAAAGAAAGTAATAAAGTTTATCTTATGCTTATCCTTAATCATTGAAAAATTTCAAGTCTCTCAAATTCTTAAAACTCAAGCTCTTCTATAATTGAATTTGAGAATCTGTTCAATGCATCTACCATTATTCAAAAAGGAAGAGATGTGCTTATAAATCTACATTGATTAAAAGAAGAAAGATAATTTTTTTGGATAGTTGCTATTTGGATTGAATTTTAAAATATTTGATATGAAGGAGAATCAAATTGATTATTTTTATATTAAATGGATTTTTTAAAGAAATAAGTTCAAACTTCTTTTAATTTGTATCAAGTAGAAATTCTCAAAAAGACTATTTCAATTGGTATCCTAATTTTCATAATTGATATCAAATAGTTTATTCTTGTCTTAAACTCTATTATTTTATTTTTTGACAAAAGGAGAAAATTGTATTTGTCTCAAATCTAATTTTGTTATAGCTAATATAATTTTATTTAAACAAATTTAAGAAATTTCATATCTTTTTTTGAACTTAATTGAGTGATATTTTTTAAAAAAAAATTAAATTTAAATAAAAATCTCTCTATAATTTATCTTACATGATCTAGTAGTATCAATCTAAAATAATTTATCAAAATAATTTGATCTGAATTTAATCAATTCATCTTTTTAATCAAAAGCTAAATTGATTGATATCATAATTTTTCACAATTGGTATTGGATAACTTGTTATTGCCTTGAACTCTATCTATTTATCATTTAGCAAAATAAAAAGGATGCTTTATCTCAAATTTGTTTTGTATTGTGTTATCTCTGACATTATCTCCTTGAGACAATTTCAAAGATTAATATCTTTATACATCAAATTAAATATCTCTTACGATTTGCTTTGAATGATATATTCAAAATCTTTAGCACTAAAAAAGTTTTATCTCTTAGATCTTTAAAGCTCAAAGCATATGCCCATTGTATTTATGAAAATATTTTTGCATTCTTACTTTTGAGAATAAAAAAAATGCTATCAAGCTTATATTGCTCAAAACTTAATTGACACAAAAACTAGTCAAGTTTTAATTAAATTTGATATATATTTTTGATTCATTTAAAAAGAGAAAGAAAAGTTTCAAAATCTATATTATTTTAATAGAGAAAAGTTAAATTTGAAATGGAGAGAGCTTAAGTCAAATTTGAATGTGTGTATATTTGAATTTGAATTTATTTTGATGATTCATCTTAAATCTTTTTCTTAGACTTTTTGATGCTATCAAAAAAGGAGAGAGATGTTATGTTGAATATATACTTGTTGAGTTTATGGTTAAATTGATTACATATTTACATGCTTCATATTTAAATTGAGTATATGGGAGAAAGATATGCTTAAGATGTAAGATGCTCATTTGCTTGCTTAAAATATTTATATAAAATGAGTATGTTTGGATAAGTGCCATCTTGAATATTGGTATTTAATTTTGGTGTCAAAACTTACAATAAAAATACTTTGATAAATCTTATTGAAACATTCATAAAGTATATTCTTGTAAGTACTTACTTATTCACTTCATGATTTATATTCATATCGATAAATTAATTGAAGCGCATTATACTTTATTATGCATATACTCAAAATTTTGTCATCATCAAAAAGGAAAAGATTGTTGATCTTATGATTGATTTTAATGACTATAAAATATTGAATAACTATGATACTAATCATATGTTCATGAGTGAATGTAGGATTTTCTAGGTGCTTAAAATAAAAAAATTATTTATAGAAAAAAATTTTTCAAAAGAATGATGATTAATAGTTAAATAAGACTCAAACAAAAAATTTTTGGAAGCCTAAATACTATGAAAGATCATGAAAATCAAGGTAGAAGAAGCCCTCAAAAGTTGAAGTCAAAAAGCCATATATGTAGAAAAATGTGCAGAAATTTTTAGTAGGCTATCATCCAAGTCGACTCAAATTTTATCCGAGTCAACTCGAGCTGAAACAATGAAGAAAAATAATTTTGACATACAGAAATTTCAGCTAGCATACCTTCAAGTCGACTCAAAGATTATCCAAGTCGACTCAAATGCAAAATAGCAGAAAAATAATTTTTTAGAATAAAAAATTCAACGAATCGAGCGGCAACTCGGCTCAAATTACTCGAGTCGAAGTTACAGAAAAAGACAGAAAGTTGTGTTTTTGGCAAAAAAGCTCAAGCGGAGTTGCAGACAGCTCGAGTCGACCTGATTCTCAATGGCTAGTTTTGCAGAAATTCAGATTTGATTTCTAACGGCTAGTTTATATCTCTAGTGGCTAGTTCAGCCCTTTCAACAGTCAAAACTCATTCTCCAGCCAACTCCAAGCATATAAGAGCTAGAGAATCAATTGAGAAGGGAGCCAAGAGAATTTGAAAGAAAAATTATTATTTTTTAGAGGGAATATTGAATATCCTTGAGAAAGAAAAAAAGAGAGGGATTGAGCGCACAGAATTGAGAGCATTCAAAGAAAAATCTTCACCACCATCAGTTACATTCTCTCAAGCATCAAGATAAGAAGTTGAAGCATCAAAAAAGCAATTCATTATCAACTTCTTCTGAGCTTCCAAGAGTTTATTCTTTTTATTTTTATTTATTCTAAAATTCATATATTATATTTTATTTTTTTTACAAGTTTTTTTAGAAGAAAGAAATTTGGGGATTAGGCCCATCTAAGCCCAAAATTGGACATTGTAGATTTTGGTTGGTGAGCCTAAAAAATCACTGGATTGATAGTGAGCCTGAAAAACTATCGGTGTAAGATTATGATTGGTGATCCTGAAAAATCAATTGAGTTGAAAAATCAATTGAGTTTGTTTGTACGTCCCCAAAAATAAACATATTGAAATCAAGAAGATTATAGTGATATTCTCAAGAAGAACTTGGAGAGTGGATGTAGGTGCGGATTGCACCAAACCACTATAAATTTTTATGTGTTTCTGTTGTATCTTTGCTTCTTATTTTACTTATTTTATTATTTGCTTAACTTTGATTTATCTCTTGCATAGCCTTAATTATATCTGGATTTCACTGTTGCTTGCATTATATACATATCAACCACATAACTTAGTTTAGATGGAAGCACATATTTATTTAAAGGTTAATTTAGTTAAATTTTTTTAAAGAATTCAATTCATCCCATCTCTTGGATTGCTATCTTTCTGGGCAATATGATTATTTATTTTGAAAAACATACAAATCATTAACTACTTTAAATCCTAACAATATTTAGAACATCCCTATGCATATTTTTGATTTTTATAAGAATAATGGTCATACATGTCAAATAGCTAAATGAATTTCTCATTTATTTGGGGAAGCCAGTGGAAAAGGTCAAGGAACAAGACAGAGATGGAGAAAGAGAAGAGAGCAAGGCTGATAATGGCCTCACCCAAGCCAAGACCTGTTGGGCTGGGAAGACTTTGTACTGGGCCAGGTTCAGCAGAACCGGCCATGGGCCTCTAATTTTGGTCTCAGAAAGCCCATGATTTTGTAATATGTTCTGTAGTTCGGAGAATGCACGTATAAACTATCATATTTAGAGCTTCTTTATAATTAAAGTCTATGAGAAATTCTTTGTACACTACGGGCACAAGAAATCCGACATAGAGTGCATTATTTTACGTAATTGGTTCACATAGCCACCACTTTCCAACGAGTATTTAATACTTGTAGTTCCATTTTTTCGTTTAAAAATTTTGCATGATGAAAATACTCTTATTTTTTAAAAAAATTATGAATCTTGTGATATATTATGACTTCCTATATACAGAATATTATAATATGATCTAGAAAATTATGAGATTTTGTGGCATATTATGACATCCTGCATCAAATTATGACTTTCTGCATACAGGATGTCATAATATGATTTAGGATGTCATAATATGGCCCAAGATATCATAATATAGAAGGATATTTTTGTTCAACCACCTTCTAATGCGTATTTAATGCTTGTAACTTTACTTTTTTGTTTGAAAATTTTGAATGACGAAAATGCCTATTCTTTGAAAAAAATTATGACATCACGTATCTATTATGACATCTTGCGTTATATTATGACATCCTGTGGACAAAAATTATGACTTTTTGGATGCATGATGTCATAATATAGATATAGAATATCATAATTTTTTCAAAAAATAGGATCATTTTCGTCATTCAAAATTTTAAACGAAAAAATAAAGTTGCAAGCATTTAATATGCATTGGAAAGCAGTGGCTATATGGACCAATGGGATAAAATGGTGCACTCCATGTTGGATTTTCTACACCACCTGCGGTGCACAAAGAATTTTTTATTTATTGGACAAGTAAAAGTGTACCATACCCACCCTCCCAAGAACCCCTCTTTTTTTTTTTTTTTTGGTAAAAAGAAGCCCCTCCTATTTGCCCCTGCTAGTTCACACGGACAATATCTGATGCATCTCAAAACTGATCATAATCAACATAACAAATTCATCAATCAAAACTTCCTACGAAGTCTCCAACCAACGATCAAAGTGCAGCACATAGCCTATCTAGAGATATACAGAGGAGTCAAATTCTCTCAGAGTTGGGGACATCCTGATCATGATCATGAGTAATTTCCATAACCATGTAAGATTTGCAGAACGTGATGCACAAGTAGAACACCCATGCAAGATCTTTGGAAACATAATCGACTATCCAAAATAGCTGATGTGCACATTTGGATTTCTTAGTAAGGCTGGAAATGGGCTCGAGCCAGCCCGATGGGCTTCGAGCAGGGCGGCTTGTGGGTCCGGCTTTGGGCTAGGCCCAAATAAAATCAGGCCAGGTTTGATCTCAGAAAAAGAGCCCATTTCATTTTCGGGCCGGACTCGGGCCTACCATTGGCCCGACCCAGACTCAGCTAGGGCCCGAGCTCGACTGCAAGCCCAACATTCAGACTTGAGCCCAAGCTTTAATTAATCCTCATTCGTTCTTCGTCGCCCCTCCCAGATCCCCGTCTGCTACGAGGTCACCAGCATCGATCGGGGGCCCGACATCGCCCATGGTATCGATGAGTCCGTGGTCGTCACCATCCTCGGTGACCTCTCCCACTCAACCTAAATTTAGGCCTGGGCTCCCACACTACTTCGAGCAATTGGGGATGGGTCTTGGGGAGAATTGGTGGCAGCAGCGGTCGGGGGGAGGGGATGATGCAAGGAGGGGCGATGAGGCGGCCGCGGCCGAAAGAAAAGGAAAAGACGAAGCTTAGGGAGCGGCATCGATGGGTGATCACTGTGAGGATCCTATCCGAACTCCAACGGCATGGGAACTACAATTTTCGAGCATGAATGGACATCAACGAGGTCATCACCACTCTTGCGAGGGAGGAGAGTTGGATGGTGCTCCCCGACGGCACCACCTTCCCCTCCCACTCCTCCACCTCCTCTTCTCCTCAGGTTTCCATCTCTCTTCCTCCTCTTTAGTCTATCCATCTCATCTCCCTCACCTCCACCACCTACGGCTCCCTCAAAATCTTAGACGACCTCCATCCCCAGCTCGCCGCCGCCTCTGTCTCACCCACCGTTGTCATCAACACCTGGGACCTCATGGATGACCTCGACGCCTCCCATCTCCTACCTCCACCTCCAAGAAGCCCTACCTTAGGGTTCCTGTACGCCATTCATGATTTGAAAGTCCTACAAGTCCCATTCATTAGCATGGGCTCTGGATTCTCTTGAACCTATATGTTGTAGCCTTATGGTTTCTTTACCGTTTGCGACCTAGAGGCCCATTTCTACGATAGGATGCGGACCAGCTTGATTGGGTTCGGGCCGTTCTCAGATCCGGGCTCGGGCTGGAGTAGGGCCCGATTTCAGCTCGGCCCGATTCTAGCCCTATTCCTTAGCAATGGATGCCGATCTTCGCCGTATAGACTACATCCGAGGAACTCACAAAGTAAATACTCTCGAGCCCTCATATATCTATACCATTATTTTACCCCTCTCATAATACCTATATTGTTTCCGAATAGTTTGTACTTAGACATCGAAGGCTTCCCGTTGGACATTTTCCAACTTTCATTGTGCTATTTCAAATCAGATTTGATACTGTCGCAAAGGTGTTCACACGGTCTCCTCTTCTCAACATTACCTTGGGAGCCCTTGTCACCCAACTGACTCTTTCAGTCTATTTAGCTGATCGTCCAAACCCTCCAATAGATCAGCTTACTCAATATCCTGATCGAGAACCAGGTCAAAGGAATCCTCCTCTATGGCAGCTAACATTGTTAGCAGATGAAGACAGCCTATTCAGTCTCGAAGGGCTATGTCCTCACCGTTCTCACTCCCAACAACAAGGCCACGGAGAAATTGATAGCGGACCAATTCACCGAGCTGGGAGCATGTTGCAAAGGCGAGCACTGTGGCCTTCTTTTATTTTTTGGTGGTGAATAAGGAAAGAGAAAAAAAAGTTCATAGGCAAGAAATTCTTTGTGCACCATTGACAGTATAAAAAATTCGATATGGAGCACACCATCTTATTTGATTGGTACATATAATCATCATTTTTCAATACGTATTTAATGTCTATAGATCGACTTTTTCATTTAAAAATTTTGTATAATGAAAATGCTCCATCCTTTTGAAAAAAATTATGACATCCTATAACGTATTATTTTCCAAGATGTTATAATATGGCCCAGGATATTATAATATAGAAGAGGTATTTTTGTCCAACTATTTTTCAATGCGTATTTAATGTTTGCAGATCGATTTTTTCGTTTGAAAATTTTGAATAACAAAAATGCTTTAAATTTTTTTAAAAAATTATGACATCCTATGCATATTATGATATCCTGCATTATATTATGACATCATGTGAATAAAAATTATGACTTTCTAGATGCAGGATGTCATAATATAGATATAGGATGTCATAATTTTATCAAAGAATAGAAGTATTTTTGTCATACAAAATTTTTAAATGAAAAAGTCGATCGATAAGTATTTAATATATATTGAAAAGTGATGACTACATGGATCAATCGGACAAAATGGTACACTCCACGTCAGATTTTCTACACTGCCTATGGTGCACAAAGAATTTGCCGTTCATGGGCATAGTGACTTGATGCCTATACCTGGGCCAAAACTATGCTTAATTGTGGGCTTCTGCAGGGCTTAGCCTGTTGACAAGTTATGGGTCGGAATTCAACTGGCATTGCGCTTTCCCGAGCCCAGCCCATCAACAGCCTAAAGGAGGTAGAGAGGTAAGGACTACTGTGGTACCATGATCCTTTTCCTCCTTTCCCCTTTCTACGTGAACTCTTTTGTTTCTCAGTTGCAAAAATGCAACTAGTGATGATTATATTATTAGGTAAAGCAATCCGGTCCTCTAAATTAAAATTAATGACTAATATGATTTAGTGAGTTGGGTAAAGTAAAACAACATGTAGATAAGATAAAAATTTTTGTATGAGGAGACTAACCCTATTCTTATTTTCTTGCCACAATATTGAACGAATATTTGATAAATTATTCAAAGAGAGTAATATATTTCCTCCTCCCCCCCCCAATAATATCTTAGCTGGTAAATCTTTTGGAGTTTTTTGGGCTATCTCAAATGTACAAGTGTTGCATTTGAGATTTGGAAATAAAAATTGACGCGTACAATCATTAAAATAACTTCCTTGTGACGAAAGATTTGTCTTTATTATAAAACTTCACCTGGATAAAAGCTTAAGCAAAATCAGTTATTTAGGTAACCAAATTTTGGTTCATATATATAATGCGACATGCTTTTGGCAAGGGATAGGAGTTCGATTTTATAAGTCATCATCCCTCAATTCGACCACCAATTATACTCAGCTCTAATCGTGCAAGTAGTAACTTGATCCATCTTAGGACCTGCTTTCTACCTCGGTGAGGTGGGTTTAAGTTATGGGGTTAAGAGTAGCCTCAGTCATGTCAAGCAAGAAAAAAAAAAAAAAATAAATATTAGGTGGTTGGCTTGTCAACTTCCAGAACTTCTAGAAGATTTTTTTCTCCCACTTTCATTTCTTCTTACCCACATTCTTATTTCCCTTGTTCTTTTCTTGCAAAGATCTCATGACATGTGGTTGCAACACTACCTTATCTCTCATTATCAACATAATTAAGCGTAGGATTCCAACATTTTGGGCATTGAGCTTAAATTTCCTCTTTTATTAATTAACTTTAGACTTATTGGGGAAAAAAGGCCTACTAACTCGTGTATCTTTGCGTGATTTTAGCATGTTGATACTCGCGGATACTTGCGGCAACCATCAAATGGTGCCAAGCGACCCAAGGCTGGGTTATTCTACGACCGAAAGGGGGTTAAAGAGAAAGACATGCAGCATAATAAAAATATATCATTCTATTTTATTGATCTATGTAGTCATCATTTTTACATATTTAATATTTAATATTTTAATTTTTTATTTAAATTTTTAAATGATAAAAATATTCTTCATCTTTTAAAAAAAATTATGACATTCCGTCGTAATATTATAACATCCGACGATTATATTATGATTTCCTGTACAACAGCAAGTCATAATTTAGTTATAGAATATCAATAAAAAAAATATTTTTATCATTTAAAAATTTTCTAAATTTTCAATGATAAAAATATCTTTCAATTTTTATGACTTTTAGAATAAAATTATAATTTTTTATCATGTAGACAGTTATAATTTTACTATAAGATGTCATAATATGGCCATAGGATGTTTTAATCTTTTCAAAACGGAAGGAGTATTTTTACTGTTCAATTTTTTTAAAAAAAATTAAATTATAAATATTAAATATGTATTGAAAAATAATAATTATTTGATCTAATAAAATAGAATGATATATTTTTTCTATACTGTATGTGGTGCATAAAAAATCACCCTGGGGTTATATTAATTGGGCCTGAGTAGTATCCACCGCACCACTTAATGCCGGCGTAAGTTCTTTCACCCGCCTATTCAGTGAGTTTCCTCACAGCCTTGTTATCAGCCCAAAGCAATAGTGAAGTACAGAATGGAACCCATGCAGGTGGCCTGTCATGATCATACTTGCAATTAACCTTTTAAACTCAACAGCAGAACTTTTGACAAAGGGAAAAGAAAGAGAAAAGAGAGTCACAAGCTTGACTAAAATTTAGGGATGGCATTGTTTAACAGTTTAATTCGTTTAACTTATTTCAACTTGTTATAGATCAAAACCAAATTAGATTACTTATTTAATACAATGATCAAGTTCGAATCTATATTTTTGATCTATTTCATAAATAAATTGAATTTGGATCTATCTTGCACCTAACATAATCCGTATCTTATCTCAACCGATCCAGTTGCCGCTCCGAGAGTTAATACGCACTCACTTAAAAAAAAAAAAAAAAGACTAGCTTCCCCATTGAAGCCACGGAAAGCATAGGCCACCATTGCTTGTTTTGGAACTATTACCCATCGTTTGGCCGCACCGTCAATCAATCCTCTCTCTCTCTCTCTCTGTGTTATGGTCAAAAGTGTTTCCCCTCTTCCTTCTCAGTTGATGGGAGTCTTTGTTGCATTCTCCAAAGGCCTCGGTCTTTTAGATACAGTAGTGGGATCTATCAAGCTTGTTCATCCCACTACTGGCTACACAGATGGAGACCGAGCACTAAAACCGGGCTCCCTTGGAAGAGAGCTCCATGGGTGTGTTATTTTATATGAAAGAAGGGCATGTGGCCATCATTAAACGAGTCATCTCCGAGACGGGAATCTTTCAACTACATGACTTTGAGAGGACATTGACCGCAAAGTATTTCAATGTGCAGGCACCCATCTTCCAGTCTTCCCCCACTTTTTTTTTTTTATAGGTTTAAAGGTGGAAATGAGGAGAGTGTTTTGTGCAATCTAATTATATATTGAAAGTTTTCATGGATATGGGAACGAGATTTAGATGCACATTACGAAGACTATATGATCAAGTACCTCAATAATTGGGAATGGCTGCATCTAACATGTATTGTACGTTGCACCTTGTAAATGTTGAACCATTGAGACCAAGATGGGAGAGGACAATGAAGCACTGATAACAGAGTTGAGGGAGTGAGGACAAAGAAAGCCTAGCTACATGGCAACAATGTAGACAAAAGAGCTAGTGGAGACTAATAGATCTGAATCCTTCATAGATACATGAAGAAATAAAGTCTAGATTCTTTTTTATTTTTTATTTTCTTTCAAGGATGATCATCCATTTTATAGTTTCAAGTTGGATAACAAAGGAAACATTGACTTGGTAAGATTGCTGCAATGTTTTGCTACCAAAATTTTGGTGACAACATTGTCATGATCAAATATCATAATCTATCAAAAGAAATCCCAAATTTTATTTTACTTTATAAGTACAATACAACTTTTCTCGTCGTCATGATGGCACATAACTTTTGTTTCTAATTTTCTGATAGAATAGTGTAACTTTGCATTTAGTTACTTATATAACTAAAGAATGATTATAAAAAAGTTTAATATGAAAAACAGTATTAAATTCTATGATTAGCAACAATAACATTCTTTTTGTCAAATATCAATTATTGTGTTTTTTTTTTTTTTTTTTTGGGAAAAGGTATCCATTATCGTGAACGTTATATAGTACTTTTAAGGAAAAAGGTTGGGGACTGCTAAATAATGTTCTCTTCTTCATGACCTCACTGAGTTGGGTGGATTTCCCTCCACATGAATAAAACAAAAAAAATAAAAGGGATTGGTTATTTGCAGTTCATTAGATTCATTTATAGTACAAACAAAGTGTCTAGAAATTTTGTTATTAGCCATTATCAGAGGAAAAAAAAAAGCCAAGCATGGGTGCAAGTCTTTGATCCCATGAACCTGATCCAAATCAGACATTAATTGGTTTCACTTTTGACCTAATTAGTTAGAATAGCCCTGTATCTTTTGTATTCCATATGATCCAATCCAGTTTGTTCAGGCCCATATCCATATCCATCTCATTTGAAGCTTTAACCTCACCTGCTCTTGCCCAACCAATGAATTAACAAAAAGCATGCATCAAGAAGAAACATCAGGTATATAATATGTCTAACCGACCGACTAATGTCTCTTAAACTAGCAAGTTAAAAGGTTAGTCTGATATCTTCATTAATTTTTTTCTCTAATGAGGTAGCTTGTCACGCAACATGTCACGGGGTGTCGTGGTAGTTACTTCATGAACACGATTCATAATTAGATGTTAAAATAGTGAAAGACACGAACTTGGATGGTGAACCATGACATCATTAGCATGTTATGCGCAATGGGGTAGTGGCTGTAAAAATTCTCCCTCTCCTGCTTTGGTCTCCTTTACCTTGGAAGCTATAAGCTCTCCGGTTTCTTTTTTTTCCTGTGAGCTTTTGGACGGTGGGCGTGTCCAATTAAGCTGTCTTTACTATAAGATTTTAATTTTCTAATAGCATCAAAAAGCATAATTAAAAATATGAAAATCACCACTAAAATTAATAATAGTGACTAGCAGAAACTTATGCCTTGTCATTACAGAAGATCATGATATATATGACGACTTAATGCTGTCATTAATATTTAAACAATTAGTAAGATATTAGTAGCAGTTTTTTTGCAACGATATGTGCAATACCCAACATTTTGTGGCAAAAAGAATCGTTACTATAACGAGTGTTAATATTAGTGACATTTTTGAACATTCATCATATAACGTACAGGATTATTGATGACTCTAGATAGTTGATGGAAGTCTTGTTGTGCTTCCATCTTTTTAGCCTCGGATACTTATCTTATTACTGAGTGAAAATTTTCCATCCCCATCCCTTTCCTGGCCTTGGATTGCTCCTAAGCCAACAGCTAAGAAGCCCATCCCTTGTCTGTTTCTTTGTACATTTCCTTCTCCCTCTTTTTATAATTTAAGCGGATGGGGTAGTTTGTTTATAGCCTTGGTCACGTGAGACTCATTAAACAACATTTCTCTCTTCAACTTTGGCTGAGATCACATTATGTCCACCACCCTGTTATATAATCCTCTTTAAAAATCTAAAGCTGGGGAGGACCATAAGGCCTCTCACCACTTAAGGATCATAAAACAGAAGGATGGACATAGGTGAGGGTGGTCGGAGAGGGACAGGGGAAATGTGGATAGATTCTGGTGGGGGAGTGTCCCGAGGTCAAGACCCTAAAACCGAGGGCATGGAGCAGCGCCGTTTAGCTTTACTACCTTTGTGTTTTGTAGGTCTTTAAGGAGAGTGGATGTGGGTGTGGACCCCTTCCACAAACCTTTATTTGGTATTATTAGATTACAATACTAATATAACTATCTTAAAGCTTAAAGAAAGATATGGTCATATAAATTAAAGGGGACGGGAGAGGAGGGAGGGTGAAGTGGGGTGGGTAAGCGGTGGAATCCAACCATGTGGTTTTTGCCTCGAGATGTGGATGAATGGAGTTTAAACTTTTGAACGGGAGGGAGTGGGTGGCAGTGGAGGTGGTGGAGGCCTGACTCAGATGACTTTGAAGCATAGGCATCATGTTTATGGTTTAATCTTTGTTTTACTGCATAAATCAATGTTAAGGACTGTAATAGTTATGTGTAGCAAGTGCAAAGCTTCTGATGGATCCATGAAGTCGTGTGTAAGATAAGTAGATGTAACCGATCTAATTCAATTAGAAAAATAGTAACAACTATGTGAGTGATAAGTGCACACTTGCCATGTAAGAGATTTAATGGTTAGCAGACAACAGTTGGAGACAATTAGACACTCAATGATGTTTCTATTACAGAGCTTAATCATTATGTACTTGGTCTAAGAAGCAGAAATCTCACTCTTGAAATATGGGGATTTTTAATTTTTATGCATACGTGAAACATATGCATCTAATCACATGACAAAACATGTTCAAGGCCTCCTTTGCAGACTTTGAGAGAAATAATTGTTCATTATAAGCTAACATGAATCTCAAAGTTTGCTGAGTGTTTTAGTCTGAAATATTGTTTATCAGACCTAAACTGTACTGGATTTAATCTTGGATACGAAAGGTCGAAACCAAATGAAAAGAGACATGAAATGTCCATGGCTTGCCATGTTTAATTATTAATCCAGATCAAGATTATAAACGTGGGAGAGGTCATTGGAGAGAGAAAGGATTTGCCACATTTACATTGCTTGAGACAATCACCTTACAGCCACTTGGGTGCTAGATCTAATGCATGGAAAGCAGTTAGGTTTAAAATTACATAAGCATCAACACTACGGAATTTTTTGCATTGCAGGGATGTGTTTCCATGATAACATGAAACCATTCATAAGTGCAGTCCCAACTTGGTGTGTTTAATTATAGACATGGATCATAGTCATACTGAATATGAACTCATGCTGACGCTAGAGAATCAGTACAAATGCTATTTATTGGTGTCTAGGAGAAAAACCTAATCTTCATTCTTTAATTAGGGCTCAATCTTGTAATATGTTTCCCCTTTGTATTTCGTCAAATCATAAAAGATTTCATGTTTTTTTTACGGCCGTTCATAAAGTCCCGACAATTAGAATCTAACTTTAGAGAGGCATATAATGATATTAGGATGCCATTTTACCCTTTCAGTTAATTTTGTTTTGAATATTTGTTTAATTCTTTAGGGTAATGATGCATTATCATGTAAATACTATCAACAAACAGGATGGGATTTGTGCATTTCGGACAACAGAGACACTTAAATATCAAAGTTGATGGTACTTGTTAATGGTTGTAAGATATCATATTTCTGAAGCAAATAAAGATATATATTTTCAAAAAACTATAAATATACTTGGTATGGCTTTGGAATTTAAAATCGATAAACACATCGCATACACCTTTGAATTGCATGGACTTAAATTATACAATTAAGAAGATAGGTCTGTCAACAACCGATTGGTTTTTGGGTTTAATATAAGCCCTTCACTTGTCAGGAACATTTAATTAAGCTGGGGTCAACTAAAAGATAAACTGTGAAACACCTCCTAGAGTCGACCTAACAGTTTGCCAACATAAAAGAAGCTTGCATCGCATGCGACACAGATGTTATCGGATGAACAGTCCTACGATAACAAACAACTTAACACATGAAATCATATGCTATTTTTTCTTTTTTCTTTAGTAAAAAAATAGTGGTTGTATCAACACTGTAGTAGTGATGTATATCAGAAGAGAGTACTAAATCCTTTCCTGAACTCAAACGTAAAGGTTCACTTAAATTCATGGCCAAGACACACATACAGAGAGAGAGAGGGAATGACTGATTTGGAAAACCCTAGAACCCTTCTTCATGCTTTTTTAAAACTTGGTCCCCAGGTGGACGAAAGCAGCATGATACCCTGACCACGGCTTTCCGAGATCGCGTTGCATGGGGACAACAAGAGACCGGAATTCTAGTGTCGTCACTATTGGAGGTGTTGAGGTCCAGCCTCAGTCTGCTAACACTTATCAACTGGCAGGCTCACTGGGACCCCAACACCACCATAAAAGCTACAACCAGCCAAGATAGCCAATTTGGTGACATCAGTAACAGTTGCACCAAGCTCATACTTGGCAAGACCCTTGGGACACATTGCGACCTGGTTTGACCAGAAAAGAAATTAAGGACCTCACCATCCTACCGTAACCCACCACCAATTCGACACATAGTTTATACGCGTCTCGCCTCACAAATGACTACTTCCTCAGACTAGAACTGGGCCCGTCGATGCAGCAATTTAATAATAAGCCTTGGATGGAGACCAGCCCAAAGCCCCAGACCAAGCCCATCCCAAGCCATCTAAGCCTCGAGAAGACACTGACAACGCGATCAGTAGATGTAAATTAACCTGGGAAAAGAGATAATAATAGAAGAAGCAGTAAGCAGTAATGACTAATAACCAATAGCTTATGGACGGGTTATAGACTGATACAGTGACATCGTATCATATCAACCTAATATTCCCTGGCCCAAAATACAGACAGTTTGATCTCTGGGACAAGATGCTCCGTGTCCCCCGAGTATAGTAGAATTCATCCATTTCAACGCTCACCACACCCACACGAATTCATATAAATTTTTTAGTAGTAAAAATAGTAACCCAAATGGTGAGCGTTTCACTCCACCGCATGCAGACACTCACGCATGGTGTCGTCTCCTCTCTTCCTGCTGCTCGCCCTGCACGTGACGCGATCCAACACTTCTCAACCCGTCCCTCTCTTACCCATCCCATCAGCATATCGAATATATTATTATTAAACTTTGATATTAAACGAGTCAAGACTGGAAACCAGCCCACCCCAAGGTGGAACAGTATCCCCGTAAGCCGCTTCAGAATATGTTTGTATGCAGTGAAAGGAAGAAGACAACAAATAGATATAGAAGGAAAGCGTAGCTGCCCCCACCACACTAGAATTGGCTTGCTTTGAGGTTTAAGAGCCAGGCGAGAGAGAGAGAGACAGAGAGAGGGAGAGACCCGATGCAAAAATACGAAGTGAGAGCTCCCAAGACCTAGTTGGGAATTGAAGCCGAGGAGTTGATGATGCCGAGGTCGAGGCAGCACCATACTCCATCATCCCCATGCCCCCACCTCCTGCTTTGCCACCATCCCCTCCTCCAACTATTCTTCTTCTTGCTACCGCTGCTGCCATCTTTCTCTTCTTCAGCTACAACCCTATCTACCAATCGAGAAGTCATTGCTTTATACAACTGGATCAACTCCTCCTCATCCCTCTCTCCTTCTAAAGCGTTTTCGGACTGGAAAACATCAGACTCCAGCCCGTGCAACTGGACCCACATTGCCTGCGACTCCGCCGGCGCGGTCACCTCCATCGCCATCCAGTCCGTGCCACTCGCACTCCCCCTCCCCGCCGGCCTCTGCGCCGCCATCCCCTCCCTCTCCACCCTCGTCGTCTCCGACGCCAACCTCACCGGCTCCATCCCCCCCGACCTCTCCTCCTGCTCCCGTCTCACCCTCCTTGACCTCAGCTCCAACTCTCTCTCCGGCCTCGTCCCCCCCTCCCTCTCCCGTTTACGTCTTTTGGAATCCCTTGTTCTTAACTCCAACCAACTCTCCGGCCCCGTCCCCGCGGCGCTCGGCCGCGCTGCTGCACTCCGGCATCTCCTCCTCTACGACAACCGCCACTCCGGGTCCCTCCCGGACTCCCTCGGCGACCTCTCCCGCCTGGAATCCCTCCGCGCCGGTGGCAACCGCGATCTCTCCGGCCCCATCCCAGCTTCCCTCTCCCGCTGCGCCAACCTCTCCGTCCTCGGCCTCGCTGACACCAAAGTCTCTGGCCCCATCCCCGCTTCCCTCGGCCGGCTCTCCAAGCTCCAGACCCTCTCCATCTACACCGCCATGCTCTCCGGCTCCATCCCTCCGGAGCTCGGGAACTGCTCCTCTCTCGTCAACCTCTTCCTCTATGAGAACTCCCTCTCCGGCCCCCTCCCGCCCTCCCTCGGCCGCCTTACCAAGCTCGAACGCCTTCTCTTGTGGCAGAACTCCCTCTCCGGCCCCATCCCTAACTCCTTCGGCAATCTCTCCTCGATACAGACCATCGACCTCTCCATCAACTCCATCTCCGGCGCCATTCCAGCCTCCCTCGGCAAGCTTTCCGGCCTTCAAGACCTCATGCTCAGCGACAACAACGTCTCCGGCTCGATACCGCCGTCGCTCGCCAACCTCACCGCGCTTTCCCAGCTCCAGCTGGACACCAACCAGATCTCTGGCCTCCTCCCGCCGGAGCTCGGCGCGCTCTCCTCACTCACCGTCCTATTCGCGTGGCAGAACCAGCTCGAAGGCGCCATTCCCTCCTCCCTTGCCTCTCTTTCTCATCTCCAAGCTCTCGACCTCTCCCACAACCACCTCACCGGTCCCATTCCTCCCGACCTCTTCCTTCTTCCCAACCTCACCAAGTTGCTGCTCTTGTCGAACGATATCTCGGGCTCCATTGCACCGGAGATCGGCCGCTGCGCCTCGCTTTTTCGTCTCCGCCTCGGCAGCAACCGCATCAGCGGCGGAATACCAGCGGAAATCGGCGGGCTCAAAAGTCTCAACTTTCTCGACCTCGCCGGCAACCGGCTCACGGGCTCCGTCCCCACAGAAATCGGCAACTGCTCCCAGCTCCAGATGGTCGACCTCAGCAACAACACTCTCGGCGGCGCCCTCCCCGACTCGCTATCTTCCATTACTGGACTGCAGGTGCTCGACGCGTCGCTTAACCAGTTCTCAGGCCCAATCCCGGATAGCTTCGGCAAGCTCAGCACGATGAACAAGCTTGTGCTCGGTGGTAATTCACTGTCTGGGCCGATACCGAAGTCGCTCGGCCAGTGTTCGAGCCTCGAATTGCTGGACCTAAGCAATAACCAGCTCTCCGGCGGCATTCCCGACCAGCTCTTCCAGATCGAGAGCCTCGACATTGCATTGAATCTCAGCAGGAATTCACTCACCGGACCCATCCCGGAAAAGATTTCAGCACTCGACAAGCTATCAGTGCTGGATCTTTCTTACAACATGCTCGACGGCAGCCTGGTCCCGCTTGCCGTGTTGGACAATTTGGTCTCCCTCAACGTCTCTAATAACAATTTCACCGGCTACCTCCCCGATACCAAGCTCTTCCGCCAGCTCTCAGCCTCCGACCTTGCCGGCAACGACGGGCTCTGCACTCACGGAGGGGACGTGTGCTTTGTGAGCATGGATGACAATGGCCGGCCGATGATGACAGAGAAGGAGGAGAGAAAGAGGGTGCACAGGCTTCAGCTTGCAATTGCCCTGCTGATCACCGCGACGGTGGCGATGGTTCTCGGGATGATCGCACTTATAAGAGCGAGAAGGACGGGAGGGAGGAAAGGCGGCGACGGCAATGACTCAGAGATGCGCGGAGAGCTGTCGTGGCCATGGCAGTGCACGCCATTCCAGAAGCTGAGCTTCTCGGTCGAGCAGGTGGTGCGGAGCCTCGTCGACGCCAATGTGATCGGAAAAGGTTGCTCGGGGATTGTCTACCGTGTCAACATGGACAATGGGGATGTGATTGCCGTCAAGAAGCTTTGGCCGGCCAGCACCGGAACAGCAGCGCCGGCGAGAAAAGATGATGACAATAGCAACAGGATCCGGGACTCGTTCTCGGCCGAGGTGCGGACGCTGGGCTCGATCCGCCACAAGAACATCGTGCGCTTCCTTGGGTGCTGCTGGAACAGGAGCACGCGGCTGCTCATGTACGACTACATGGCAAATGGGAGCCTCGGCGGCCTGCTTCACGAGCGCAATGGCTTGTCACTCGAATGGGACTTGAGGTACCGGATCATCCTCGGGGCGGCGCAGGGCCTTGCTTACCTTCACCATGACTGTGTCCCCCCTATAGTCCACAGGGACATCAAGGCCAACAACATCCTTATCGGACTCGACTTCGAGCCTTACATCGCCGACTTTGGCCTTGCCAAGCTCGTCGAGGATGGGGACTTTGCCCGGTCCTCCAATACCGTCGCCGGATCCTATGGCTACATTGCTCCTGGTTGGTTTTACTGTTTCCCTCCATTCCCAATTTCAAATTCTACTGTTCATAACTGACTCTAGAATGGAAATTGTTGCAGAGTATGGATACATGATGAAGATCACAGAGAAGAGCGATGTGTATAGCTATGGCGTGGTGGTGCTGGAAGTGCTGACCAGGAGGCAGCCCATCGACCCGACGATCCCCGATGGGCTGCATGTGGTGGACTGGGTGAGGCGGAGGAGGAGGAGCATGGAAGTGCTCGACCCGAGCCTCCGGGGACGGCCAGACTCAGAGGTCGAGGAGATGCTGCAGGTGCTCGGCGTGGCCCTGCTCTGTGTGAACCCCAACCCAGATGAGCGGCCGACGATGAGGGATGTGGCCGCGATGCTCAAGGAGATCCGGCATGAAAGGGAGGAGTATGCCAAGGTGGACGTTCTCCTCAAGGGCTCATCACCATCCCCGACTATGGCAAATGCGACAACCTCGGCGTCGGCTACGTTGCTGTGCCAACAGAGTAGCATCAACAGCAACAACAGCAAGGATACCAGCTTCTCTGCTTCCAGTGTCTACTCTTCCTCCAAGGCTAAATCACCCTTGGACTGCAAGTCTGGCTATCCTTCCTAAGAACCGATAGTTTCTATCTTTTTTTCAAAAAAAAAAAAAAAAAAAGCTCTGGTTCTTTGTTTCTCGCTCTGCTCGGCATTGCCAATTGGAAAGGTGGTGGTGGGACTGTAAAGAAGAAGATAGGTTATTTGATCCGGTTGTTATTATAGTTAGACACCTACGACAAATCAACGAAGAAGAGCACAATGCTGTGAGAGTTTGTTCAATACATGTTGAAATAAGTAATAATATAGATTGTATTCCCATAAACTAATTGATGCATTGCCCCCTCAGTGAAAAATTAGTGTGCTGGCTAGATCTTTTAAGACTAGAAGTTTTTTTTTTCCTCTAGTTGTGAATATAAATCCAGCTTAGTCTGATTTTTTTTTTAGTTGTACTAGTCCTAACCATGAGTTCCATGAAATTTTGGATCCAATCATCCAAAGGTTCTAATATCTTGGTCATCAGATAAACAAATAGTTTAGATCGAGATCTGTAACAAACTCAATTCGCAAATCTTGGGTACACCCTTTTTTTCTTTTCCCTTTTTTTTGGTTGAAAGAGGGTTAAGAGGTATATTAGGAATAAGTCATCATCAACTGTTTACAGGGTATCAACCCATCCATCGACAAGCATGGATACAAAGAGAAACCCACGCACCGAAAAAAGTATAGAAGCTAAAGTTTACATGGTGATGACAATAAGAGTACAACAAAACAAAGGCGACAATCATGTGGCAAAATATCCCAGCCAGTTCTGGAAATATTATAGTTTGGTTCATTAAACATGTTGAGTGGCTGCACCGAGTGGTTATAGAATCCAAGGAGAAGTTCCCATGATGCAGCTGCTGATGCTTATAGTGGACAGTAATATGAAAAACATTAGAGTTCCATTGCTCTCCATAAGAGAGTATATGAAAAACAATCCTGTCAAGAGCAAAATAATAGATCTTTATGATAGCAAAACTAGAGATCCGAGTTGCCTCCTCGTATAGAAAATATCTCCAATTTACAGGTAGGATGCAAATGGGTTGAGTCAGATCGAATCATGAGTGACCTCGATCCAATTTGATTCTTTAATCAGATTCTAATGTTGAACCTAGATCCAACCCAATAAAAGATCGGGTCGGATCAGATCGGATCCATGATCAAAAACTTTTGTCCTATTGAATCATTTGGATTGGATTGGATGCATGTATAATCTGGTTCTAATCTAAAAAATTTGGATTCAGTTCACCAAATCTGGATTGAGCCTGATTCACATGATAAGCTAACATACGAGAAGTTATGACAAAAAAAAAAAACATTACTTTACCTTGGCTATTAATTTATAAATAATCCATAATTTTTAACTACTAGAGCTTAATCATTATTTAGAAAACTTTAGCACAAAATTTTATAAATAAACGGATGCCATCAAATATTATAATAAATTTGATACACTGCTATTAAAAACTAACTAAAATATAGCTATAATCCAGAAGGTAAAAATAGTACAGAAACCAACATGAAAATCATATTCATTTTCTACTACATTTCTATCTTTTCTTGACAATTGAAATATTCTTACTACTTTTGGTATAGTGGTTGCTCCATAGTTTAAATAAACAAATCATAACAAATGAATAGATTGATGGCCTTCACCTTGATAGTATGTACAAGATACACATAATATATACAATCACTTGACAGAGACCAACAATCTAAGTATAAATACAATTTTTTATAATCTCATAGTCAAACTAAGCAAAATTATATAATAAATAACAATGCTACCAGAGCATTTGCAATTCTCATCTCACTCTATTTGCTCTATGATTTACGTGTTTGATCCAATACTGAATTCGAATCAGATCAAACCGAGTCGGATTTGAATTTAGTAAACCCAGACTTGATCCAACCCCATAGATCCTTTAAAATGGGTCAAATCAGATCTAAGTGGGTTGGGTCATGGGTCAACCCGACCCATTTGCAGCCTTATTTGCAGGATGTAAAACTCATAAAGCTGTCATCACAAGACTATGGGCATGAACAATGACTAACAATGGTAGGCTCAAACCAGTACACAACAAAGTGAAGAAGAGATCAAAACAGCGCACAATCAGAGCAGGGAGCCTAACCTCTCAGCTACTCATAATCCTTGAACAGGGATGTGAAGACTAGATTGTCGAAACAAATATCTTCTGTACCAGGATAAATTAATAATCTCAAATGAGTTGTCTGGCAGGCCATCCTCTGGATGAGATCCTCATGAATTCTGCACTACACTGGTTGCTTATGTCCCATAGAGGTCATGTTGCCAATAAGAAAAACATCCATTATAATACAAGTGAGCCAGTTTAAATGGATATAGGAACCGATGCCGTGCTGGATGCATCACTAGCACCACACTAGGATAGTCAAAAATCCACCTCCTCCTTGCCAGAGTTATAGATGTCATTAGGTTGAGTAGCGCCATAAGCACCTGCATATAAAGGATATGAAGATAAATTTTCCACCTACTTTGCCCATTAGTATATATCATCATGGTCCTCGAATAACGTGAATACCTCTACAATCAGCTATAGAAATGTCAAACAATTCAGCAGGTAATGTGTCTCAATGATAATAAACATCACTGGTCAGAACTACTTTAGATAAAAGGTCTGCAGCTTTGTTAGGTTCATGGAATATTTGAGACATCGTGATTCTAGGAGTGTTGGATAGCCACTTTTTGATATCATTTAGAATATGAATATTTTTCTCCCTTCCTGACAGTTAGAGAATCACCCTCCACCCCTATTTGATGTGCCTACAATTCATTTACTGATTGAGATACCAAACCAAGAAGCTACCAATTCAACTTGAGGATATGAGGATATAACTAGCTGTCTGTCTGCCCTCAGTTCTAATTAGTCTACTCCTGTGGTCCTGAATTACAAAGGCAACTCCTAATTTGAGATCATTTACAACAAAATCAAAGTTTATCTTGATAACTCCACATGCAGGGAGGGGGTACACACTGTTAGGATTGGTGTTGTGAGTTAAAGTGCTATCTTGATGCCTTAATGGAGCAATCATATAATGCCACTGATAGTTAGGGAGCAAAAATAGAATGCCTTTCTCATAGCTATATAGGTAGGGGTGAAGACTGCTGAAATATTCTATCATTCCGAGCCCTTCAAATCAAGTAAGCAACACAGATAAATAGGGCGCTATCTCTCATCCCTATTTGGGCATTAGTTAAATGTTTAATCAGTATCAGCAAGAATGTAGGGGTAGAGCCAAGGACATCAATGTGCTGAAAGTTATTCCAATGGGCCATAGCAAAAGGACATTGAATAATGTCATGTTCATTATCCTTGACTATAGATTGATAGATGTCATGGTTAAGGTTGGCTGCATTTATGATGTCTCAGTTGTGCAAAAGCTTTTTGCTTGGCAATTGGTCCTGTTGTGGACAGGGGACTTTAGGCTCATACAGACAGATCCAGCTCCATCCCAATAAGAAATATTGTCCGCTTTGGTGCTCAAGTATACCGCAACTTATACGTCAGACTTTTGGATCCGGCTGGTATGTCCTTGGCTGTCGGACCTCACAACTTTGTCCTTGGGCTTGGACCCAAAAGACATCTCTTGAGGGAAGGAGAATCTACCATCCTATATGAGGTAGAGTACCCCCGACTTATAGCCAATATGAGACTAAAGTTCCTCCTCCCCCCACAACAATAGTCCCCCCAATTATGGGGACTCTGTCCATTGGAGGGCCCCTACCTAGCACGCCATTTGTTGTGGACAGGGGACACCGGGCTCATACGGACGGATCCGACTCCATCCCAGCAAGAGATATTGTTCACTTTGATGTTCAAGCGTACCGCGGCTTATACACCGAGCCCTTGGGCCCGACTGGTACGCCCTCGGCTATCGCGCCTCACAGCTTTGTCTCTGGGCTTGAGCCCAAAAAGCACCTCTTGAGAAAAAGGGGGTCTTCTATCCTATATGATGTAGAGTACTTCTGACTCACAACCGATGTAAAACTTAAATCTCCCAGCCCCCCCCCCTCAACAGATCTCAAAACAGTCTCCACAGAAATGTTTTGATCCTTACAGGAATGCATAATTTCCAAATACTCTTGAAATTATAGGGGATATTAGTGAAAGAATTAGTCTTAACTAGAGCATACATATCTTTAGTAGTAACTTGATGCATCCTATTAGCACCCCAACCAGCTGATCGGACCGAATTCCTTTTGCAAGAGAAATTTTATAGATTTGGTTCATCATCTCAGCTGGAAATATAACCTCATCAGTTTATCTTGGTTCCAAGAATGGTCAGAATTTATGAGGTCCTGCATTTGAAATTCTAGATTGCTTACAACAGTATTCATGGGGGTTGGCCATCTTGATAAGGCAGTAGTGCTAATCCAGGGTAACGTATTAATATTTGCCCCCATTCCTACAGTCCAAACGAAATGACAGTATTAATGGCCCATATTCACTAATCTTTTTCAAGATTGGGGACCATTTTCTCAGCCGTTGATAATTAAACCAGCAATCTGAGAAATGATATTTTACATACATAAGTATAGCCCATAAGGAATCAGGATTGTGAACAATTTGGGCAGTCAGCTTGCATAGAAATTCCTTGCGGGCTGGTAGTGAGATCAACAATGCCAAGGACCCCTCTTGTCTTAAGTAGACTCCCTTATTCTCATGAAATTAAGGGGAGCCCTCTTTGATCAACATTGTGCCCCCCATAGGAAGGCTCAAAATTCTTTGTCTAGCTTGGTAAGGACCAACATCAGCACTAATATTAATGACATGTAGAATATAGATATCAAAAACAATACGGATTGGATGGGGGTTGCTCTTCCTATTAAAGAGAGAGCCTTTCACTTTCAATTTCCAATCTTGGCTGTTACCTTATCAACCATAAAATTAAAATCCATGGGCTTTAGTTGAGAACCTAATGCATGAGCACCAAGATACATCCAGTTGTTTCTTTGCTCGGACTTATGGAAATTCCCTTGATCTGAAATTTGAGAGCAATGGGTGTTGATGGGTTGAAAGTTATATGAGATTTATTTACATTAATAAATTATTTTAATGAATAATAAATCTTAATGATTAATAATAAATAGATATTATTTAATCATAGAAATTAATAAACAATTATCTGCAAAGAAGACATGAAGACATGGGATAAGGAGGATCTCTTCCGAGGAGGCTTAAAAGCTCCGAGAATATGACATGGAATTGTATGGTGAAGGAACCTTGAAAATACCTCCAAACAAATTAAAAATAAATAAATAATATGAGGTACACCTTTTAGGTGACAATGGGTCATGCACGTCCGGATACAACAGGGTCATCTTTTGATAAGGTACTGCGATTTCCTGTTTTCCTTTTTTGATACGTTCAGCCTCAGTTCCGAAAGCTCTTAATACAAACAGGCTAATCCAACCCAATCAACAGATTTAAGGCATGGTTTGGGTCTGTGATAAAAGAAGCCACGCATAGCACCATCAGTAGATTAGATATTGTCTATGAATCACATATGGATGAAGAGAAGGCAGACCTCTTTCTCAATTTTTATGTGGCTTTTGTGGGTTCTCTGAGCCAATAGCCCATTAGATGGTAGCAAGGTGAGTAGCAGCAGTGCTATTGCAATATGGAATGGAAATGGAAATAGATCAACTAGACATCATCAAGATTTCTAATAAGCACAAGGTTTCCTTCTGTGATAGTTCATTGCTTTCTTCAATAAGCACAACAAACATGGAGTCGATAGACCATAGATGCATCCCCCGTCTCAGCAAATCATGGTATCGAAGCACCACACCCTATAAGCATGCTCCTTCAAATGTTTTGATAGGTTTGTAACCAGATTCTCTGGTCTGAGAAGTGAAACTAGATATATCAGCCTGCAAATAGTGCATGGAACTCAACAGATTCGATCGACATCGTATGTGCATGGCGCTACAGTTTGATCATTAGCAGTCGCTGCTCTCTTGCAAGCCATGATAACCATGGACCATAAATGTAATTATCAAAGCATAGGGGAATCCCCCACCTCCCATCAAATTATGGTGTCGATGCATGGAACCTAATGAACATGCCTCTTGGAATGTTTTGATAGATAGTAGGCAGTCTCATAATTGAAGCTAGATATAGCCCACCTACTAGTGGTGCATGAAATTCTTCAGTTGAATAATGCCGCTAGGCTCTTATCCCTGACAGGATGCAGTTTCATGCTCATTCCAAGAGGCTGATATTTAATATTGTGGTGTATTGGGATGCAATTGCAATACACCAACCGAAAGGAAAATGTGTTAAACTAAAAATTACAGAACTTCACGTAAATAAAATTCATTAAAATTGCCTATTACTTTGTCCAGTGTTACGGCAAGGTTTTTTATATACTTTAGCCTACTATTGTTTAATCTTCATGTCCTCTTCATTCATTGCACAGTCTGGGGGGTTTCGGGCTGGGGGGAGGAGGTAAGGATATCAGATGCATATACTTGCATATTATTATATTAAGCATCTATATTTCACTTTATCAAGTACAGACTTCCACTCACATACTTCATATACTTTGGAATCAAGCCTTAACGAAGTAATATATCTCTTTGATACCACATGACTTGAATCAGCACTGTACACACCAAACCTATAATGAAGTCCAATTACAGTTTAGGCACTAAAGTTTGTTTTACTACAAAAGATTAGAAAGCTCAGAGACTTTGAATCTCAATAGTAAATGCACCATACAACCTGACAGCAGAACACCTGATGGAGGAATGGGGGATAGAAGGAAATCCTTGAATTGATTACAGTATTTCTCAACCCATCTATCAGCGGAACACATAATTAATGCCAAGATTGAAAAAATAAAAGCAGCAAGGGCTCACTTTCCTTGAATTTTCCAAGTTCAATTAAAGCATGCAGCTAAAGTAAACTCTCAGTGACAGCTGAAGTAAATTAAGATCTGCATTCTAAGCATGAAATTGGGTTACTCATATATGATTTCAGGTCCACCACAAGAACAGGTTTTTTTTTTTTGATACAAACCACAAGAACAGTTTCACCACAAACAAAAGAACAGGACATATTATACAATACACAAGTAGGAGTCACAAAGTCACAGCTGCGTAGATCTTATGTGCATGTTTTAACTTATTTTCATATTTACAAAGCAGGTGAGCGTTCTTATGAAACAGAGAGCTTACACCACCTTGGTTTCCAGTGCCTGGAATATGTCAGTCCGAGTAACCATTCCTGTTTCAGCACATGTCAGATTGTTTATATCAGCTAAGCTTACATTGACAAGATCCACACAGAACAGTTTTGTCTTCATGCATATATGTCTTACCTACAACTCGCTGTTTTTCATTTAGGATTGGTATCCTATGGATCTTCATCTTAAGCATTAAAGCTGCGGCATCTGCACAATATGGCAACAAACAAACAAGAATATTTCCCAAATTTTATGGAATCGCATAGACCATTATGTTCATAAAGGGAGAAGGTTCAATAATAAAAACTTACCCAAAACTGTCTTGTCAGGTGACAAAGTGATGGCAGGAGAGGACATGACTTCACCAACCTTTGATTTCAACTGCTTAACCAATAATATCCTATCAGAAAACTAAGCAAAGAGGAGAAATAGAAGATGTAGGGAAAGTAAAATTAACTTCTTATACAAATGTTACCATATAAATACTGAACCATAAGTGCCACTCTGCCACCAGAATTTGTTATGCATGAATCATTCAGGGCATTAGAACATATATGAAAATTTAATGCTATACAATATTTTATCATAGAACTTTAATTGAATAAAAGAGAAAGTTCAATTGATAGAGTTCAGTTGGTTCTGTAATCATGCTGCATAGGGACTGGTTTCTGAAACAATGCTTAGCCCTTCTCGGCCAAGAAGTCTAGAAATAGTCATGTAGTGATCACTTCCATTGAAGGGAGTTCAGTGTGAATCAGTGAAACAAGGTAATGCAGGAACAATTAAAGAAACAGTCAATTCCTATGACATCTAACAATAATGGCCATATAACAAATATAAGAGCATCCCTCAGTTTCTCTTTGAAGCAATCAAGGATATGTTTCTATTTTCAAAATCAAAAGGTTTTGTCATCTCAATTTGATATGTGTTTGGCCAAATCAAACCAAGGGCAATTGAAGTTCAACATCTGACAAAAGTGCATGTGTAACTGGTAGCTTTTCAAAGGTTACTTCTCTTAGGCCATGCTGCTTACCCCACCACAACTCTGCTCTGCAAATATTGTAGATGTCATAACTGGCCTTACAGTTCTGTGTTTCCAACTGATGCTGATTATCCATTTCATTCAGTATTTAGAATGCGCCTGTCTTAGTTTTCCACTGAAGGCAAAGGAACAAGTTTCTCCAAGGTAATTGATGGTAGTGGACTAGATTTGTCAGCCATAAAGCCCTTACTTGTAGGTTTTAGCAAGCCAAGTTAACCAATGAATTGATGTTTAATCATTGTGGATTCCATCATATGATTGTCATCACTTGGCAGGTGACTGGCTCATATAGCAAATGGTAGGATTGGAAATTCAAACTTGGCTTGCTGCTGAGGTAAGGGATACTATAGGCACATGATAGAAGAGTGTGTGATGGGGTTTGAGAAGAAAGTTGAATACAAAGTATGGTCACCCCTGTGTATCACATGTCAATCATGATGGCCTTTCCCTTAGTCATGACGAACTGAAGAGTTCTAAAAATTACTTGGTTCCAATATGTACACACGATTGAACATAAGAAGTTGCAAGATTTGAAATTATGAAACTTATGTGTTGAACTACAGTAAGTATAGTAACTAATTCATGATTCTAAATCTCTATAAATTACTTAGAGCTTATTTATTAATTTAAAATGCATCTATATCCTACCACAAAGCAATTAAAATTAGTTCATTTTTTAAAAAGGAAAAAGAGAGAAAGTGAACAGATCAGCATACCGTAGCACTGTTTCTTTAAAATTATTTTTGCACACTTGTATTTCATCACATTATTTGTTAATTGTGCCATTTGAATACACACCATCCTGGCCTGACCATTTTGGGCACGATACACAACATTTTACACCTTACTACAGAGTTCCCATATTTCTTACAGGACTCAATTCCACTTATAAGCACTGAAAGGTCAATTTGTGACTAGAAACAAGCTTCCTTCTCTACATAGCGCACATGCTTATCTTCAAAGCATATGTCTCACCATCAGCACACCCATTGGGAGAGAGATCCGCATTCTTATTTAGTGGAAGGCCGCAGTGTTGCTTGAAGAGGCAATGAATGTCATAGTGATTGCAATAGTAAGCAATATTAAATGCACCAAGAGGAATCACAAAAATCATATTGCAGATTGCTGGTGGAATGTGATCGGTACATAGACATTGACTAATGCTACAAGTAGAAATCAAGAATTAGCTCTTTAAATCTTATCGTATTACACCATTCAAATGCTTCTAATGCAATTGTGGCATACTTGGGAACTCTTATCTGTTCATCATGTATATAGGAAATGCCTGAGTTACTGATCCAAGAGCAACTGGCCAGATGACAGATACTCTGTCCTTTCATAGTATTTCAATTTCTACAAAGTGCAGAATTTCATGTCGAGGATACTACTGTGCTAAGAAGGTTCCCATTTCACCATCCTATTAAAATTGTAGGCGCTGATTCAAGTGAACCTTCTAAAGATCCACTCTGAACCTAGTTAGAGGTTTGGAGAAATTGAGAAAATTTAATATTTCTGACAGGAGAATTTTTATGAATTGGTATTCAAATTTGTTTCACTCTACGATTAGATGAAGAATTGATTACTCAGCCTTGATACACAAAGCAATCTGTCTGATCACAGGAAACAGATTAAAAGATCCCTCAATTTTGAGAAAGTGAAGGAAAAAAATCCCTTCTTTTTTCAACAGAAAATTCCTAATCCGTCTAATTATTATGAACAAACCAAGAGAAAGAATAGAACTAACCCCATCGAAGGCTTTGGCCCTGTCCTGCTTGGAGACCACTCCAATGCATTTAAGCTCTGCGTCGATCACCGGAAGCCCCGACACGACCTCAAAGTGGTGATCTATCTCCTCCAGCGTCTGGTCGGCCGTCGCCGTCCGGATCTGCGTCGACATCACTTCCCCCAACAGCGCCATCGGCTTCATCTGCCACCAAAAATTAAAAGAAAAACACCCAACAAGTTCAAGAACTAGAAGAAGAATCAAAAGCAAGAAGAAGAAAAAGAAGTAGACCTTGTCGCTGATGATTTGTGTCTCGAGGTAGGCGCGGAGGTCGTCGTAGCTAAGTAGGGAGAAGTTCTCCGGCCACTCACCGGAGATGATGCCCTCCGGATTCTCATCCAACTCCGGCCGGAGGTCGTCCGTCGACGAGGACGCCAGCGCCGAGACCGATCTGACGCTCTTGCACCGGATCATAGAGAGCGGCTTCCAAGCTATATCATTTCCAGCAGCGGAATAGAATATAACGTTGGCGGCGGATACGAGAATTTTGGGGGTTTTGTTTGGGACAGGGAGGAAGACGATTCCCTGAAAAGAGCTGCAAGAAACCATTGCCGTCACCGCTTTCTTGCTCGCTTTCCTTCGTTCGGTCCTTCCTTTAGATGGGGGTGAGAGCTTGGAGGAGTGGGGGAGTGAAGTCGACGAAGAACAACACACCGTCGCTTCTTGAGATTTTGTTTTAAATTTTTAAATCGATTCAGATAATTTATTTGGCAAATTATTGAGGAGAAGATGGGAACTGGGAGGTGATCAATGATAGGGACAGGGGCCAAGGTTGGGCGGTACAAATACCAAATGACAGGTGTGGCGGTTTCAATTTCTAGAAGCGTCCACAATCCGGTCTTATTATTTGACTGATGGCGAAGGCTTAATGAGATCCAACGGCTTGCAAGAACCTTGTTGCTTCACTTACTGATCACCCACTAAGCTCCAATTCGGCGCCCTTGGCCTACGGTACGATCTAGTATCCATCACGATTATTCATGTGTCGTGCAAGAGCTAATCTAAAAATGGCTCATCTGATGTGTCCTACGGTGAAAACACTTTTCTTTTGTGCATCGTTTGTGCGTAATATTAATATACTAGCTTATATGCCTATGCAATGCATGGGGTGTTCAATTTTTTTTATTTTTTTATTTTATTTTTTTTTTTAAAATCCATGAGAAGGGAGAGCAATTGAGGGACATCAGAGGGGCTTCTTAAGTCCTTGAGGTATTGAGAGCTCAACCTTGGAAGAAGCATTATAGATGATTCCATGTAATTCTCACTCAAGAACATAGGCTTATGCATAATTAGTAGCACATACACTAGGACACGTATAAATAAGGCATCTGAAAATGGTTCGATCAATTCGATTTTAAGTAATTTTTTAAAACTGAACCGATATTTTGATTTAAGAAGTTTTTAAAATCAAATATTTGACTAAATATAATTGATTTCTTCGGTTCGATTTTGTATTGATTCGGTTTGTTAATTTAATTTTTCCAAGTATTTGAATAGTTTGAACAGTTTTTCGTTTTAAGCAGATTGGTTGATTTGATTTTTATTTTTTATTTTTTTATTATAATTTATAATCAAGTTAAATTTAATCGGATTGAAATATGGCTAAATTAATATTTTAGATTTTTAATTCAAATAAAGTATATAGCCTAACTTTGAATATACATATAACATAAGTGTATATATAAATATATGAAGTATATAATATAGGTGTATATATAAATATATAAAATGATGGTATTTTAATTTTGATTTGTTAGTTCGGTTTGGTTCCAGTAGATCACATAAATCAATAAATCAATAACCAAACTAAATATTAATTTTTTTATTTTATTCAACTGAATCGAACCAGTTAAACCGCCAAACCACTATATTTGGTTCGGTTTGAATCGGATTGGACGGTTTAGGTGGTTTAATCGAAATTTTTTACACCCTTACGCATAAATATGTCCCAGGATCAGAAGCTAATATTAAACCAATAGAAGATCATGATTCGAGAGCCTATTTGTATTTGAACACACCGATATAGAATTCTTTAATGATCTAGCAAGTTAGCGAAATAATCTGGGATACATTAAATTAGTCTTGAACCCTAATTTGGATGAGATCTGCATCTTGTTAAATCAGAAACTAATTACATGGCAAAAGTACTTGACCTAAATAGAAAGAAACCAAAACAAATTTGTTCCACTCACTCTAGCCACGTTAAGTCCTATCCTCACGTCTTAACCATGATTAACAAAATAATAAGCCAAAGCCAAGTAGCACGAGAATCCTATTCTCATCCACTCTAGTCCCCCTACTCCTCTGGAACCACCCCAATTTGTGGGGCCCATCGTAGCTTTAGAGAGCCTTCAATAAAAAGGCACCATTAAGAATCTAAAATTATGGTTTTTTTATAGCCTTGGGCTAATCAAAACACCTTCTTATCCCCACTTGTCCTCCCTCATCTATTTCAACCGGCGCTGAGAGCCACCGTTCAACAAGCTTGCCATGCCAGCCTGCCCTGCCCATCTCCTTTCTCCTCTTTCTCGAGTTTAAGAAAAAAAAAAAAAAAATTTCTGCACCCTTTGCCTCGAGTGAAGCCATTTGCTGCTCTCTTCTCTCTCTATCTTTCTCCTCTTTTTCTCTTCCTCTTTATTTTCTTCTTCTTTGATCCCGATTCTTCGATCAAGAATTGGTCGGGATCTAACGATTGATGATAAGCAATGCGGTGTTCCTCCCTTCTAGCTTATTTTAGCACCGGAAATCTCCATATCCGCTCATTCTCCACTCAAGAGTACTTGGAGGGGGAGGAGGGAGCTTTGCCAAGGATAGACAGGGAGGAGGGGCTACCATGGGGCCCAAAACCGACAGCGAAGGCGGGGTGGGTCAGTAGTGGAGGAGGGGTCGGTGGTGATTGCATCCTCGATGATCTTGAGGGTGGAGCGATAGCGACGGAGGCGGCAGAGGTCATCCTCGATCTCCTACTAGGAGTTTAAGCAATTCAAGGAGGGCGATGGCATCCCCCCTACAGCTATTCATGAAATCATGGTACCTTCTCTGTCCTTCTCCTAATCCCGCTGCTCTCAATCATCTCAATTTATCAGCAAACCTATCTTTCTGATGGGAGGCGGAAGGCGAAAAAAAAAATGTTGTGGACATGTGGCGGACAGGCCTTTAAAAAACATATATACGTGATGGATGTAGGTTAATATTTTTATTTTAATATATATACTAGTTTAGAATCTCATACAGTATATAATTATTTTTTTTAAATAATATTTTTATAAATTAAAAATTTAATATAATATAAATAACATCATGGATGATATCAAATGTTCTAAATAGAAATATAAAGTTAAATTATTTAAATAACATGATAGTAAAAAGTAACATAATCATTTTTGTCTTTTGTTGAAAGAGAAATCATTCCTTGAATCAATATTTTTAGCATTAGTTATTTTGGAATCCTCATTATTATTATTTGTTGCCCAGCTATGCAACCCAAGAGGGGGGTGAATTGGGTTTCTAAAAATTTTAAAGCTTAACTTATGACTTATGAAAAATGTTTGACAATACCTAAATAAATAGGGAGAGTAAAATTAATTCAAGACTAATGGCTAAAAGCAAGAATGCAAGAAAATAATGAAGAGTTAAAGAAGAGCAATTAGGCACACCACAAACAAAAGGATTTATAGTGGTTCGGTGCCAACCTTGCACCTACATCCACTCCCCAAGCTCCTACTTGAGAATTTCAATCCACTAATTTGTATTCAACCCGAATACAAACGTCGGAAACTCCGACTCTAGCTATCCCAAGCTAGTCCATTTGTTTCTCGAGTACAAGCCAACCCAATACACTTCGATTCAAAGTTCGGATCAACCTTCCCTTGTTTTGAAACCCTTCCAAAACAAAAACAATAACTTAAACAAAGTATAACAATGAATAGCACAAGTAAGTACAAAGAAAGCTCCTTTAATGAGCGTATGATGCTTTAAATACACTTTACTCAAAGAGAAGAAGACTCTTTTGATTTCCTCAAAGTGGTTGGAGACTTGAATGTGCACTTGAGGAGTTGGTGAGCTTGGATTAAAAGCTTCTTGAATGCTTTGAGTGAGCTCTTGCTTAGGGCTGAAAAGTTTGCTTGAAAATTTCTTTTTCAAAATCTCTCTTGTTGATTCTTCTTTTTGATTCCCATCTATTTGTCCCTTTTATAGCTTCAAAAAATAGTGAAAAACATTCTAGGCTGAAATAGAGCCGTTAGACCACATTAAATAATCATTAAAAATATTTAAAATAGATTAAAAACTAGCCATTGTGAAATAATCCGTCACAGGGGTCGACTCATGGGTCGACTCATGCCTGGGGGTTGACTCATGGGTCGACCTCTGTGGAAGAACATCAGAGAATCAAACGGGATGCAAGGTTCTGTAAAATTGGCTTAAAATCCGCAGAGGTCGACTCATGAGTCGACTCATGCCTTGGGGGTCGACTCATGGGTCGACTCACAGGGTGTGCCAAGTTTGTGCCGGCCAAGAATTTCAGCGTGCCAATCATCTCATGTGCCATGAGTCGACTCATGGGTCGACTCATATTTTTCAAATAAGCATATCTTTCAAAATATAAGTCCAAAAATAATGAAATTTTCACTCATGGATCACATATCTTTTGTTCTATTACTTGATGCTTTCAAATCAGGATTTGGTAAAATTATAATTTTACCCCTGAAGAGCAATAAGTCTTTTTCAGGCGAAAATCATTAGTACCTCTTCAAATGCTTTGTAATCATCAAAATCAATCCAAGGAGCAACAATCTCTCCCTTTTTGATGATGACAAAATACTTGAATGAAAGCATATATATAAATCAATGAGCATGAATTTTATTATAGATAGTTTGAAGATAAATAGAAAATTTATTGCCAACTTGAAAATTACTTACAAGTGCATTTGCTTGAAAAAAAATTGATTCTTTTGGCATGTCATACATGTGCCCATTTGCTTGTGTTGCTCATTTGCATAAACAATTTGCCTATTGCTTAATGATTTAAAAATTTTCTCATTTGATTGTGTGATTTTGGTATCGGAGCAAAATTTATTTTTACTATCAGAGCAAAGCAGAATTTGCCTAAGAATTTGAAAATTGCGTATTTGAAAAATATCTCATTTGCTCATTTACTTGTTTTTCAAATTTCTTAGTATTTTGAAAATTTGCTTATTATTTAAATTTGGTATCAAAGCATGTTTAACAATTAAGTGTATCAAAGCATGTCTAAGAATTAATTTTAAAGTGTATCAGAGCATGTTTAAGAATTAATTTTAAAGTTTGCTCATTTGCTTTTGCAATTTACTCATTTTGTTTTTAAGTCTTTTATTTATCTTGCTTTTGATACTTTTCTTTAATTTCTCTCCCTTTTTGACATCATCAAACATTGTTTACTCCCCTTTTTCTTTTGAATACATTTTCTCTTTTTGTTTCTTGAACTTCTTGTACTAATCATTAATTTTACTAACATTAATGTTTACTCCCCCTGAATACAGCAATCATAAAACAAAATATACCATTGAGTACCATAGATATGAAATAGCAATTCATAGTATTTTAAGCATGCACAAAATTGAAAGTAACTCAATTTAAAGGACATACATTAAAAGTCAAAGAGTAGATATATAATCAAAAAGAGATTGATACCATAGTTGTTCCAATACATATTCCGTAATATAAAAATTAATTAGTTAACATCATTACATGGTCCAAAAGATAGATCCTAGAAAGAAACAACAGACAAGGCTAACTGCAAGGATCTAGTAGAGCTCATGACTGGATGGATCAGAATCAGATGTATCGGAGATGGGATGGGGAGATGAAGGATCACGACTAAGGACTCATCCTCTATCCCGTCTGCCTCTGCCACGAGTGGAGGTGCTGGCACGAGTAGGTGGGCGAGATGATCCTGAAGGCTGAGAAGCAATAGACTGAACTGCAAGAGAGAGCCTGATGGTGTCAAGAAGGTTCAGAGCTCTCGAAACAGACTGAAGCAGTGCAGTGAACTGTGTAGATGCATGCTCACTAGAGCCTCTGATCTCTCTCCTCAGGAAATCAAATCCACTCTCCAATACTCCTCTAAGTCTGGCTGCCTCCGTAGATAGGTTTGAGACCTCAGTAGTGTACTCCTGTGGCTGTGGATGTGCCAGAGCTAACACTTGCCCCTGCAAGTCAAGTACTCTCCCAGTCAGTCTCAAAATATAACCCTCGAGCTGCTGAATCTAAACTGACTGATCTGAGATCATCTGAAATACAGTGGAGATGTGGGAGATCAAGGTCTGATCAGATGCATCAAATGATGTAGATCCTGGTGTAAAAGCTGAAGTGCTCCACTGTCGAGAAAGCAAAGAAGCCACATGCTGAGAAATCATCTCAATCTGATCATCAGCCAATCTGATCTCTGAGAGAGGGGCTCTGCTGTCTGGCTGCTGAACTGGAGTGTGCCTCCTGGTGGACTCTGAAGGGCCAGCCTCTGGATCTGAAACAAACTGGATGTTTGGAGATGCTGCCCTGATGTCATGGAGAGGTGATGAAGGACCTTCTTCCTCAGCTCTGCCCTCAGCTCTGTCCTCAACTCTCTCTTCTGCACCCTTAATCCAACCACCATCGGTCCTAGTGAATCCCATGCGGTGCAAAGTGTGTTGGTTGATGGTGTCAGAGTGAGAAAGCCTAGCTGATGCCTCCCCCTCAAAACTAACTCCAAACCTCCTGAATACCAGTGTGAGGGCTATACCAAAAGGTAGATGTGCCTTGGATCTATTCAGTATTTCTCTCATGGCCTCAATCATTAAAGCTGGGAGGTTTAAGGGGGTTTGGGTGATCACATGAAACATGATGCATATATCTCGGCCTGAAAGGAGGTCATGTCTACCACTTCTTGGGAAGAAAAACTTTGTTACCAATTGATGTAGAATTCTCATTTCAATTGACAGGATCTTGGCTTCTAATTTATTTAGGCTTCCCGAGTAGGTTCCTCCTAAAATCACATTGATCCCTTCTTCCTTCACTGGGAGTTCCATGTTTGAATATCCCTCACAGGGCAAATGAAGAATCTCTCCCAAAATAATAGGATCTAAGCAGATATCAATTTCCTTAACAGTAGATGTTACTGTTCCATTGCCATAGTGCAGATTCAGATAAAACTCTCTAACCAAATCTATATATGTAACTTCTTTAAGTGAACAGTAAAATCCCCAACCCTGATTTTTGATCTTTGAACCAATGGAGAATCTCTCATTTTCAAAAAATCTGAAGTCAATATTTTTTTTGATTTCTACCTTTCTGACAGATAGAGAAATTTTACTAGGGCTGAGAGGAGACCGAGAGGAACCTGGAGCAGATGCTGAAGCAGGAATGGGAGCAGAGGAGGTCTGAGAAGCTTGTCTTTTCCTGCGCATGCCCTCTTCCAACTCACGGACCGATTTCCTTCTTTGAGGGAGTTTCATTTTTGGAGCCATTCTCACCACAAGAACAAGCAAGGAGACTTGGATGATCAAATGGGTGAGGAGAAGGAGGGTTATTAGGGGATGGAAAGAGATTTTTGGAGGAGAGAAATCCCGATTTGGAGAAGAATGATGGAAGCTAGGGCACGCTCCAACCACTCCAATCAAGGGAGAAAAATGAGAATAGTGCCTTTCCCAAGGGGCGATTTGAGGTGGAGAGGTGATGGGAGAAGGATCTTGGGCTTAGACCTTGGATTTGGAGAGAAAGAAGAGGAGGACTACGAATTTTGGAGGGAGGAAGACGAAGATGGAGGGGTCGGCTCATGAACGGATTTTTAGTTAAAAAGAGATGAACCCGTGGGATGTTGGTCGAAAATTGCTAGTATGCCATTGGGTCGACCCTAGGGGGTCGACTCATGATTCACAAAATTTCAGGAAAATTATGAATAAATTTTAAAAAAAATTCAGAATTCTGGGAGAAGAATTTTTGCTCAATGACAAGTTGTGAGAAGGATAATCTTGAGCTTTTAGGTCCAAGAGAGATGATGAAAATTGAGCTCAAAGAAATTTTGACATCGATTCCTTGGAATTAGAGAGATATTTAAGCAAATGGATCAAGAATTCCTAGATCTCTCCTAATTTCACAGAATCTATTTTCACTTAGGGCCTTTGTAAAGATATCAGCTAATTGATTTTCAGTGCAAACATAGTCAAGAATTATATCTTTATTTTGAACATGTTCTCTTATAAAATGATGTATGATTTCAATATGTTTAGACCTTGAATATTGAATTGGATTTTTAGTAAGATTTATGGCACTAGTATTATCACATCTTATGGGTGTTTTATTAAGTTTGATACCAAAGTCTTCGAGTTGTTGCTTAATCCACAAGATTTGAGCACAACAACTTCCGGCTGCAATGTATTCGGCCTCAGCCGTAGACAGTGCTACCGAATTTTATTTCTTGCTAAACCAGGAGATTAGGTTAACTCCAAAAAATTGGCAGGTTCTACTAGTGCTTTTTCTATCTAATCTACATCCAGCAAAATCAGCATCTGAATATCCTATTAAGTCAATTAATGAGTCCTTAGAGTACCATAATCTTAGAGTTTGAGTGCCATTTAAATATCTAAGGATTCTTTTAACAGCATTCAAGTGAGATTCTTTAGGATTAGATTGAAATCTAGCATACAGACAAACACTAAACATGATATCAGGTCTACTTGCAGTTAAATATAATAGTGAGCCAATCATACCTCTATAATATTTTAAGTCTACACTTTTACCTTCTTCATCCTTGTCAAGCTTACATGAAGGGCTCATAGGTGTGCCAATTGTTTTGGAGTTCTCCATTCCAAATCTTTTGAGTAGTTCCTTTGTGTACTTGCTTTGGGTGATGGAGATTTCTTCCTTTGTTTGTTTGATTTGGAGTCCGAGGAAGAATATAAGTTCTTCCATCATGCTCATCTCAAACTCCCCCTGCATGAGCTTAGCAAAGTCTTGACAAAGAGATTCATTAGTAGACCCAAAAATAATATCATCAATATATATTTGTATAATTAACATATCATTTTGATTTCTTTTAATGAAAAGGATTGTGTCTATATTACCTCTTGAAAAATCATTATTTAGTAAAAATTTGCTTAGCCTATCATACCAAGCCCTAGGTGCTTGTTTCAAACCATATAGAGCTTTATTTAATTTAAAAACATGATTAGGAAAAGCATGATTTTCAAAACCTGGGGGTTGTTCTACATAGACTTCTTCAGCAATATATCCATTCAAAAATACACTTTTGACATCCATTTGAAATAATTTAAATTTTATAAAGCAAGCATATACAAGTAGAAGTCTAATGGCCTCTAATCTAGCAACAGGTGCAAAGGTCTCATCAAAATCAATTCCTTCTTCTTGATTATAACCTTTAGCAACCAATCTTGCTTTATTTCTTATTATATTTTCATGTTCATCTAATTTATTCTTAAAGACCCATTTTGTGCCAATTATTGAATAATTTTTAGGTCTTGATACTAAAGTCCATACATTATTTCTTTCAAATTGATTAAGTTCCTCTTGCATTGTATTAATCCAATTATAATCATTTTTAGCTTCTTCAATAGTTTTTGGTTCAAGATGAGAGACAAAAGCACAATGATTAAATACATCTTTAAGTGAAGAACGAGTTTTTACCCCATGCATAGGATCACCAATAATTAGCTCCTTAGGGTGATTGTGAACATACCTCCATTCTTTGGGTAGGTTATTTGTACCTTGAGGTTGTTCTTGATGTTCTTCACCTCCTTCATCCTGTTTGTCTTCATGTTTCTCATTATCTTGAAATGTTGAATCTTTCAGAGTGATCTCCTTCATTCCTTCTATAAGAGGATCTGCATCATCAACACCTTCATTCTTCCTTGAAGGAAGATCGTTAGATTCATCAAAGACAATATGTATCGACTCCTCTACTACTAAAGTTCTTTTGTTAAAAATTCTAAAAGCTTTACTAGTGGAGGAGTAACCAAGAAAGATTGCTTCATCTGATTTTGCATCAAATTTTTCAAGTCTTTCTTTACCATTATTTAATACAAAACATCGACAACCAAAAACATAAAAATATGCAATATTAGGTTTTCTTTCTTTCCAAAGCTCATAGGGGGTTTTCTTTAAAATTTGTCTAATCAAAGCACGATTTAAAATGTAACATGCTGTGTTAATAGCTTCCGTCCAAAAGTATCTTGGAAGGTTACTTTTACATAGCATGGTACGGGCCATTTCTTCTAGGGTTCTATTTTTCCTTTCTACTACCCCATTTTGTTGGGGTGTCCTAGGTGCAGAGAAGTTATGACCTATTTCTTTTTCATCACAAAATTTTTCAAAGTCTTGATTTTCAAATTCAGTTCCATGATTACTTCGAATATTTTGAATTGAAAATCCTTTCTCATTGGTGACTTTTCGGTAAAATTTAGTGAAAACTTGAAAAGTTTCATCTTTGTGTGCCAAAAAGAAAACCCAAGTAAAACGAGAGTAATCATCTATAATTACAAAACTATATCATTTTCCTCCTAGACTAATAGTTCTAGTAAGTCCAAATAAGTCCATATGCAAAAGCTCTAAAGGTCTAGAGGTTGAAACAATATTTTTGAATTTAAATGAAACTCTTGTTTGTTTACCTAGTTGGCATGCATCACAAATTCTATCTTTTTCAAAATTTAATTTTGGCAAACCAAGAACTAATTCTTTCTTAATTAATTTTGAAAGTGAATGCATGCTAATATGTGCAAGCCTACGATGCCAAAACCAACTAGTCTCATTAATTTTAGCATTCAAGGATACTAGGCATTGCATGTTTATTTTGGACAGATCATTTAAATCTACCATATAAACATTACCATGTCCTATGTCCAATAAATTTAATGCCATCATTAATAGGACTAGTTACAATGCAAACAGAAGATTTAAAAATAACTTTATATCCTTTATCACAAAATTGACTAATGCTTAGTAAATTATGCTTTAAACCATCTACTAACAAAATATTTTCAATGTATTTGGAGGGAGTGATACCAATGTTACCTATACCGATGATCTTTTCTTTGTCATTGTCTCCAAAGGTGACCATCCCTCCATTCTTAGCATCAAGAGTGATGAATTGAAATTCATCACCAGTCATGTGTCTCGAGCATCCGCTATCAAGATATCATTTTTCGTTTCCTCCTTGGGATGCTAGACACACCTGCAAGCAAAAGTCAAGTTTTTGTTTTAGGTACCCAAGCTTTCTTGGGTCCTTTTTGGTTAGTCATAATGATTCCTTTTGGAACCCATATTTTCTTTATATTTGAGTTTGCAGACTTGTTAGAGAAGTAAGTGTATGACTTATGTCCTACTCTACCATATTTGAAGCAAGTAATATTAGAAGACTTGTTACTTAAAGAGTTTACATAAATATTTTTCAGATACTTTTATTTCTTCAAGGGGTTATAGCCAAGTCCAGCCTTATCATACACGGCCTTTTGATTTTCAAGAATCATATTAAGTTTATTTGAACTCAAGGTGAATTTTTCAACTAATGGTTTTAACTTGGCAATTTCATTCTTTAAACTTTGATTTTCTTGAAGCAAGGTGGATTTTTCAATTGAAATGCTTTCATTTTGTTTCAATAAAGATTGATTTTTTGATTTTATATCTTTATTCTTCATCTCTAGTTTCTTTAATTCATCAACTAAATCATAAAAAGCTTCATGCAGTTCTTCAAATGTAAAGTCACTAGGAGTTTCGAAAATTACCTCATTTTCGTGTGCCATAAGGCACAGGTTGGCTTGTTCAGTCGAGTCTTCCTCTTCTGAGCTTGAGTCATCACTCGCACTCCAAGTGGCCATCATGGCCTTCTTCTTGTACTTCTTGGGACCCTTCTTCAGTTGTGGGCATTCAGACTTGAAGTGTCCCGATTTCTTGCATTCGTAGCAAATAAGGGGTTATTCTTTATCCTTTTCTTTGCACTGTTCTCCTTTTGTGAATGGCCTCTTTCTCATCCCTTGTTTTTTTTTTCTCAAAAATTTCTTAAATCTTCGGGTAATGAGTGCCAACTCTTCATCCTGCTTTTTATTTTCGATGTCATCAGTTTTTTCATCTGGTGGAGCTGTGGATTTGAGGGCAATTATTCTCTTCTTTTTGACTTCTTCCTCTTGATGTTGCTTCATGCTCAGCTCATGAGTCATCAATGATCCAAGAAGCTCTTCCAAGGGTAGAATGTTCAAGTCCTTGGCTTCTTGGATGGCGGTCACTTTGGCTTCTCAAGTTCTTGGTAAGGATCTGAGAATCTTTCTTACAAGCTCACTGTTAGTATAGGACTTACTAAGACTCTTTAAACCATTTATAATATCAGTAAAGTGAGTAAATATTTCAGTTATAAACTCATCATGCTCTATTTTAAACAATTCATATTTATGCACAAGCATGTTGATTTTGGACTCCTTTACTTGATTGGTTCTTTCATGGGTTACTTCTAACCTATCCCATATTTTTTTAGCAGACGAGCAAGTAGAAATACGATTAAATTCGTTAGCATCAAGAGCACAATAAAGAACATTCATAGCTTTAGTATTTAATTGGGCCATTTTCTTATCAATCTCATCCCATTCTTTCTCGGGTTTGGCTGATTCCACACCATCTTTAATTTTAGTGGGTGTGTGAGGGCCGTTCACTATGATACTCCACATATCATAGTCGAGTGCTTGAATGAATATTTTCATCCGAGCTTTCCAATAGGTGTAATTAGACCCATTGAAAAGTGGAGGTCGGTTAGTGGATTGCCTCTCAGCTAGAGAAGTGCCGACTTGAGTTGCCATAGATCTTTGACTCTTTGATTGATTAGATCAAAGTAGGGTTAGAGCACCGAGCTCTGATACCACTTGTTGCCCAGCTATGCAACCCAAGAGAGGGGGGTGAATTGGGTTTCTAAAAATTTTAAAGCTTAACTTATGACTTATGAAAAATATTTGATAATACCTAAATAAATAGGGAGAGTAAAATTAATTCAAGATTAATGGTTAAAAGCAAGAATGCAAGAAAATAATGAAGAGTTAAAGAAGAGCAATTAGGCACACCACAAACAAAAGGATTTATAGTGGTTCGGTGCCAACCTTGCACCTACATCCACTCCCCAAGCTCCTACTTGGAAATTTCAATCTACTAACTTGTATTCAACCCGAATACAAACATTGGAAACTTTGATTTTAGCTATCCCAAGCTAGACCACTTATTTTTTGGGTACAAACCAACCCAATACACTCCGATTCAAGGTTCGGATCAACCTTCTCTTATTTTGGAACCATTCCAAAATAAAAACAATAACTTAAATAAAGTATAACAATGAATAGCACAAATAAGTACAAAGAAAGCTCCTTTAATGAGCGTATGATGCTTTAAATACACTTTACTCAAAGAGAAGAAGACTCTTTTGATTTCCTCAAAGTGGTTGGAGACTTGAATGTGCACTTGAGGAGTTGGTAAGCTTGGATTAAAGGCTTCTTGAATGCTTTGAGTGAGCTTTTACTTAGGACTGAAAAGTTTGCTTGAAAATTTCTTTTTCAAAATCTCTCTTGTTGATTCTTCTTTTTGATTTCCACCTATTTGTCCCTTTTATAGCTTCAAGAAATAGTGAAAAATATTCTAGACTGAAATAGAGCCGTTAGACCACATTAAATGAGCATTAAAAGTACTTAAAACGGATTAAAAACTAGTCGTTGCGGAACAATCCCGTCACAGAGGTCGACTCATGGGTCGACTCATGCCTGGGGGTCGACTCATGGGTCGACCTCTGTGGAAGAACATCAGATAATCAAACGGGATGCAAGATTCTGTAAAATTGGCTTAAAACCCACAGAGGTCGACTCATGGGTCGACTCATGCCTTGGGGGTCGACTCATGGGTCGACTCACAGGGTGTGCCAAGTTTGTGCCGGTCAAGAATTTCAGCGTGCCAATCATCTCATGTGCCATGAGTCGACTCATGGGTCGACTCATATTTTTCAAACAAGCATATCTTTCAAAATACAAGTCCAAAAATAATGAAATTTTTACTCATGGATCACATATCTTTTGTTCTATCACTTGATGCTTTCAAATCAGGGTTTGATAAAATTATGATTTTGCCCCTGAAGAGCAATAAGTCTTTTTCTAGCGAAAATCATTAGTACCCCTTCAAATGCTTTGTAATCATCAAAATCAATCCAAGGAGCAACATTATTTACATCGTTAGGGGTGAGTATGGTCCGATTTGGATCGATTTCATGCTCAAACCTAAATCGAATCAGTCCTAAATGGTTTGATATTTCTAAAAATCAAATTGAACTAATAGAAGATTAAAACCAAACCAAACCAACATGATTTAAATGGTCTGATTTGGTTTTATTTACCGATTTATATTATTATTATTATTATTATTTATGATTCATGAAAACTTATTTTTTTCACATAAAAGTACTATCAAAAAAAATTTATCAAGTAAAATGATTTAAATTAATATAAGATATTGTCACTCAACAAAATAAAATTTTTAAACAAATATCATCATTAAGGATTAAGATAAAAATCTCTAACACATTATAAAAAAAATAAACAATCTAATAAGTAAGTCACTTAGGGTTTAAAACTGATCAATATAAAATCAAATTGATAAACAACATCATAAATTCAGAATTATTTTCTAATATATTAATACTTCAACATAAACAACATTCTAATCAAAATGATGTCATTTTATTAAAGATGGTCCGATTTGATTTGAGAATGATTTTATTTACTAACAAATCTGAACCAATCCAAACCTATTTTTTCTATATCAAAAATCAATCAAACCAAATCGAATAAAATTTTAAACCAAACCAAACTTGTGGTTTGGTCCGATTTCACCGATTTGATTAGTTCATATTCGATTTTTGCTTATCCCTAATAGTCATATCAATATCAAGAATTTTATCCTCATCTACTTCAATCTGTAAAAAAGAATTTAGTTACCAACTGACGGCTGACAAGATATTTAAATTTTAAAAATGAAGAAAATTTTTTTATTCTTTTGGTATTGAAATTTTGGAGATCTAAATTTTAAAAATCTTTCATTAAAAGCAATAAAAATTTAAAATTTCAAAATCTTTTTTCTTATTTTTTCTCTTTTTCTTATTTTTCTTTCTTTTTTTCTTCCTTTTTTCCTTGTAATAATCCATATCCTCTTTTTTAGAATAATAAAGGACCTTATGAAATTTTTTTTTCTTTTTCTCTTTTTTTTTTTAAAATCATTTTTTCTTTTCTTTCTTTTCTTTTCTCTTATCTTTTCTCTTTTTCTTTTTTAAAAATTTTTTTCCTTTCTTTTCTTTTCTCTTTTCTTTTTTTCTTTTTTCTTTCATTTTCTTTCTTCCTCCTTCTTCATGGGAACCCACTTCTCCTCCTCATCGTGCTGCCCGCCCTGATAGCCACTGCAACGATCGCCGCGGTCGTGGTTGCTGCTACCCCACCTGAAGCCACAGTCGAATCCGTCCGATTCCTTTCTTTCTTTCCTCTTCTTCACGGGCACCCACTTCTCCTCCTCATCTGCCACCCTCTTCGATGGCCACTGCAACAGTCGCCACAGCCACGGTCACCACTGCCCCAACTGAAGCCACAGTTGAACCCACCCTTGTCTCTGCCTCTCTCCGCTATGAATGAGGATGTCCAGGCTCTTATCTTTCTCTCTCCTATACTACAAGAATATCGAATATTAACGACGTATTAGTAACGAAAAAAATTTTATCACTAATAACACCTTTTAGCCATCACAAAATCGATCAAAAATCTTACCTTCGCTAATACTATTAGTGATGACTATTCAAATATGAGCTACGATGAATTGGGATTATTAGCGACGAAAATTTTACCATCGCTAATAATTTTTTTAAAAAATTTTAAATAATATTTTTAAAAAATAATCTATATTGTTAGTGATGGAATTAGCGACGGTGATTCTTTTTTGTTGCTAATAATCTAGAAAATGATTTGGGTATAATTTGAATCTAATTCGAATTCGATTTGAATCCAATTCGAAATCCTATCAAATCTAATTTAATTAAGCTTTGAATCTAAATCTCCGACGGCCACTGCAACGGTCACCGCAGCCACGATCACCGTAGCCCCAGCTGAAGCCGTAGTCGAACCCACCCCTGTCTCTGCCTCTTTCCGCTATGAATAAGGATGTCCACGCCCTTATCTCTCTCTCCTCTATACTACAAGAATATTGAATATTAGCGATGTATTAGTAACAAAAAAAAAATTATCATTATATTAACCTTTTTACCATCACAAAATCGATCAAAAATTTTATCGTTGCTAATACTATTAGTGATGACTATTTAAATTTTAGTGACGGTGAATTGGGGTTATTAGCAATGAAAATTTTACCATCGCTAATAATTTTTTTTAAAAAATCTAAATAATAATTTAAAAAAATAATTAATATTATTAGTGATGAAATTAGTGATGGTGATACTTTTTTACTGCTAATAATCTAAAAAATAATTTAGGTATAATTCAAATGTAATTTGAATCCGATTTGAATCTAATTCAAAATTCTGAAATCTAATTTAATTAGGTTTTGAATCTAAGTCCTATTTGGATTGTAAAATTTAATTACCTTCAAATTAAGTTAAGCTTAATTAAATTAAATTAAATTTAAATTATTAAAAAAATAATTTTTAATTTGAGTTCAATTCGAATCCAATTCGAATCCGATTTGAATCTGATTCGAATTTCATTCGATATCCTTACAAACTTAATTCAATTAGACTTTAAATATAAATTCTAATTAGATTATAAAATTCAATTACTCTCAAATTAAGTTAAATTTAATTTAATTTAATTTGATTTAAATTAATTTAAAAAAATAATTTTCAATTTGAATTCAATTTGAATCCAATTCGAACCCGATTCGAATCCAATTTGAAATTCTGTCAAACCTAATTCAATTAGATTTTGAATCTAAATTCTACTTGGATTATAAAATTCAATTAGCCTCCAATTAAGTCAAGTCTACTTAATTAAATCTAATTTAACTCAATTAAGATTTGATCTATGATTCAATTCGAATCTAATTTGAATCCAATTCGAAATCCTGTCAAACCTAATTCAATAAGATTTTGAATCTAAATCCTACTTAGATTATAAAATCTAATTAGCTTCAAATTAAGTCAAACTTAATTAAATTAAATTTAATTTAAATCAATTATGACTGGATCCATGATTCAATTCGAATCTAATTTGAATTCAATTTAAAATCTCGCCAAACCTAGTTTAATTAGATTTTGAATCTATATCCTACTTAGAATATAAAATTCAATTAGTCTCAAATTAAGTCAAATCTAATTAAATTAAATTAAATTTAAATTAATTAGGACTTGATTCATGATTCAATTCGAATCCAATTCAAACCTGATTCAAATCTAATTTAAAATCTTATCAAATCTAATTCAATTAGATTTTGAATCTAAATTCTATTTAAATTATAAAATCTAATTAGCCTAAAATTAAGTTAAGTCTAATTAAGTTAAACATATTTTAAATCAATTAGAATTTGATTCATGATTCAATTGAAATCTAATTCGAACTCGATTCGAATCTAATTCGAAATTCTGTCAAACCTAATTCAATTAGACTTTGAATTCAAGTTCTACTTGAAATATTAAAATTCAATTAGCCTCAAATTAAGTCAAATCTAATTAAATTAAATCTAATTTAAATTAATTAAGATTTGATTCATAAATTAATTAAACCCAAAAATTTAATAAAATTCAATAATAATTTTTAACCATCCAAAAATAATCAAAAAAAATTAATATTAAAATTTAATATTAAAAAAAGTTAATAGTATTAGCAATAATATTAGCGACGGAATAATCTATCATCACTAATAATTTTAAAAAAGTATTATTTTAAAAATTTTGAAAATAAATTTAATATTAAAATTTAATATTAAAAAAAATTAATAGTATTAGCGGTGACGGATGGGTATTAGTGATTAAAACTACTGTCACTAATATCCTGGCATGTAAAATAAAATTTTACCGATCGTATTACCGATGATCTCTTTGTCATTGGTAATAATTCACTATTTGAATCCCAGCCCATTGGAGGGAAAAGAAAATTTTGCACTCGTTCTCCTCCTTCCCATGAATTCTCTCTTATTCTCCTCTTTCCTAACTTTTCTCCACCTCGTCGGTGCCCCCTCCTAATCGATGGCGACCCCTTTCCCCGATGCATCCTTCTCGATGTTCCCCACCCCCCCATGTAACCTCCTTCTCGATGTCTTGAGCCCACCAACGCCTCCATGCCGTAGCTTCGTGCCCGCCGTCCTGGCCCCATCGAGGCAGCCACCTCGGCCCCACCTCGCCCGTGGCCGCCCTGACCCCACAAGCACATCCTACATCATGGTCTTGAGCTCGGACTCCCAGCCCCATCTCGCCTGCGGCCGTGCCGACCCCACCGGTGCCTCCTACATTGTGGCCTCGAGCCAGCCACCCCAGCCCCACCTCGCTTGCAGCAGTCCCGACCCTGTTGGTGCCTCCTACGTCATGACCCCGAGCCAACCACCCCAACCCTGCCTCGCCCATAGCCGCCCTAACCCTATCGGCCTCCCCGTCACCCCATCCCCGCCAGCCTGACCGCACAGCCCCTGCCCGCCACCCTTAATCCACGGCCTCGACCCTGCGGCCCCTGCCCCACGGCCCCGTCCCTGCACCAACGTGCCTTCTATTGTGACTACTAGCGACGGTATTAGTGATGGCTAGTGTTGTCTAGTATTAGTGATGATATTAGCGACAGCTAGTGCCGTCACTAAAAATTAATTAAATATTGATTTAATTAATCAGTTAGATATTTAATTAATTAATTAATTAGATGTACGAGATTTAGGTTTCGGCATACAGAGTGCTTGGAGCAAGAGAAGATGCTAGGCAGCATTGCAAATATGGAGCCGGGGCATGCCCTACGTGCCTGGGTCTGGGGTCACAAATGGCATCCAAGACATCTAGACCTTTCATGCCCTGTGCGCTAAGTGTTGGGAATAGTATCCCAAAGCCAATCGTCAGCCTGTTGACGGTTGTGCTCTTTGTTGTATTAGTATATAAATTATAAATAAATAAAAATTATTTTAATATTTTTTATCACAAATTATCATCTTCTAATGAACTCCTGTGTTGTGGTGAAGTCCTTAGGACTATTTAGACTCGACAAAGGAGGATTTATCGTTTAGTCCTTAAACCTGTTCGCAACCAAATGATACGTTGTTACCAAGGACAACAATGTTTATCGAGCATAGGTCGTTGTGTGCCATATAGGTTGGTTGTCCTCTTAACCAAGGAGTGTGGAGACACTGGTATGGCATACAGGTGAGATGTAAGGGTACATCTGCACTGAACGTGACCGACTCCGAAGTAATTTTTGCTGTCAAGATTTGCTCTGATGGGATATGGGTATAACTATCCCTCCGACCTGAGACCGCCACGGTGACTTGTAAGTAACTCACTGCACTTAGGCACTGGACTACCTGAATTTCTAATTCAGTGACGGAAGGCTGCTGGGTGTAGTCAAGTACTTGACTTGTCGGTGCGTGTGTCAAGATGGGATTGACCACTCCAGTTCAGGAGCTGTGTACAGTCGTATTTTAATTTAACAAAATCTTGGCCAGGATAGTCCTAGTGAGGAGTCACAGGACTGTTTGAGTTGAGCACGATTTGGATGATCTAATCAGGATTGATAGTTTAACCCTGAGTCATCCTAAACACAGGGGTCAAAAGGGATGAATTATATAGTAACCATATTCACGTAGGTTCTGATGATGCGATTGTGACTATTCGACCTATCCAGACATCGGGTACCATTGCTAGATGGTCACTTCGATTAGTACAGGAATTGGTTCCTGTGCTACCGGCTTAGGTTCGAACCTGCAGGGTCACACACATTAGAGGTTCCTATCTGATCTGATGGCTGATGAAGAGTCCTAATGTTCATAGACTATGAGTCCTACGTGTCTGAAACTCTGTAATCGAGAATCAAGATTCTCTGATCATGAGTCCCACACATTTTGGGTACCGGGGTCAAGAGTCCTACTGGTTTGAGACTCTACGATCAAGGTTTCATATTGATGGACTTTGATACCCAATTGCCTATCGGATTTGGACTCAATATTTATGAGAGGTTTTATTAATGATTTGATTACTAGTTAACTCAATTTGATTAAATAGTTATTTTTGGATCAAGTCCAATTGAATTGGATTCAGTTGGGTTTGACCCGATTAGGTTAAGAGTTGACCTAATCGTCGAGATGGTTTGGTCCTTTATTTGATCAGGGGTTGGACTTAGTCAATTTCTGATTTGATTAAGATTTTATTGAGCCTAATTAAGTCTAATTAAGTTGAGTTTAACTTAGTCTAATTGTGCTTAACCTATTTTGATTAGGTTGGTTCAATTTGGATGAAACCATCTTTTGAATTTAACTCCCTGCGCCACCTCACATATCTGCGTCCATTTGAATTCACGAAAGAAACTTCTTGTGAATTTTTTCTCACGCAAAGCCCTCCCCATGCCCACTTTTGTGCACCTTATGGGTGGATAAGGATGATTGGTTGGTCATTCAAATTCAAAAGAAAGTTTGAATTTGAATGAGCAACCAATCCTTACGCCATATCCTTATCTTCTTTAGCGCCCCATATTTTACACGAGAAAATGTTTCTCGTGAAAACACTCCACGGACAAATGAAGCCATGCCCCTTCTCTTCTCATGCCCAAGTGGATAGGGATGAGTTGGTTTTCATTTGAATTCAAATTTAATTTGAATTCAAATGTGTAACCACTTGTCTTTATCCTCTCACGCGGATAAGACACGTTTTGAACTGTTTTAAAAGAGATAGGGAGGTGGGGCATGCGTAAAAAAAAAAAAATTGAGAAAGAGAGTGGGGCGTGAGAAAGTCTTGTGCATGAGGTGAAGGTCCAAAACCTTTCGAGAGAAAAAGAAAGAAAAGAAAAAAAATTGGGTGCAGGGTTTTCAGTGTGATCCCTAGGGTTTCAGCCTGGGGTTCGGAAAGTGAGTTGATGAGCTATGAGTGTCGTAAGCTCACCAAATTTCAAGAAGATCTTCAACATCCTCTCAAGCACATCTGCTGATGATCTGGAGCATCCAAAAAATCAGCAGACATCGATCGAAGGAGTTCGATCAGCATCGACCGTCGAAAGGACTCTACAACGAGCTAGCACCCGTGAGGAGCCGATCAGACTGGGAGCCTCGTGTGGATGATCCACAGAGGTCAGACATGCTGTGTAGCTGCATCGCGATAATCAGACTCTCCCGACGATGATCAGATTATGGTGATCTACTACCCACATAAAGGTATAGTGTTCTAAATACAGAACAGTAAATTATTTACTATTCAAATTTAAATTTTAAATTTAAATCCAAGCATGCTGTATATCATATTTAGATCCTAGTGTAGGATAAATATATATTAATTAATTAATTATTTTTACTGTAAAATAATTATTTTGAAAAAGTTTTAAAATTATCATTTTACCCCTGCACTGAATTTTGCATCAAATGGTATCAGAACGGGTTCTAAGATATGATATATGAATTTGCATACGTAGATTAAGTTATAATCTAAAAGTTTAAATTTGAAATTTGAAATTTAAAGTTTCAAATTTAAATTTTGAAAGTTATTCGAAATTCAAAATTTAAAAATTTAAAATTTAAAATTTGAATTTTAAATTTTGAAATTTGAAATTCAAAATTCAAAATTTAAAAATTTAAAATTTGAAATTTGAAATTTAAAATTTGAAATTTGGTTGAAATTTTAAATTTTAAATTCAAAATTTAAAATTCAAAATTTAAAATTCAAAAATTTGAAATTTGAAATTTGAAATTTATTTAAAATTTGAAATTCAAAAATTTAAAATTTAAAATTTGAAATTTAAATTTTGAAATTGGTATATTTAGATATACATGATCCAAGTAGCAAGTAATCAAATTGGGTTGGTTGCTATGGCCGTCCGATCATAGGAGAAAAGTAGGGTTTAAAGGCCCTCTCCTCCCATTTGATGGGGTCTCCTATGGTGGTAGGGGTACCGCCGTAATTTATCCCATACAAATGAAGCAGTGAAAGGACTTAATTGTAAAGGTTCAATTGTAAAATTTATCATGAATGTGTTAGATTAGATCTAAAGAAATATTCATGATTTATTTTGATTGAGTTATTTTCTGTTATGTAATTAGCAATAGGATTGCTATTTATGAAATGTACTGATCTATTTGTGAAATGAGTCAACATATGTGGTGAATAGAAAATAAAATCTTTCAAATTTAAAAATTATTTTCGAAAAGCCAAACCCTGATCCATCAGCCCAAAATACTTAATTAAAAGAATTAAGTGTTGTCAAGTTGGTCTAGAATTATGAATTAAGACCTAAGATAATTGCATAAACTTGTGGGTCAATGGGTTAGATGGATTAGGTCCATAATTGGGTTAGACCTAAGGTTAGCTTAAAGAAATAGACTAAAATAGAGTAATTGATCAAATCTAATCAAAAGTTGAATTAGATTAGGTCAAGGACACTCTAGACTCAACTCCAATAGTTGTAGTTGAATGGGTCCATATCTTTAACTAGACCAAGATGGACTTAATTCATGGCTACGCGGTGGAACCCTATTTACTAAATTGATCAAATTAAAACTAATGAACCGGTTGGTGTCTTAGGTAAGTTTGGCAGTTTGACCAGTGATTCTTAAGTGGGAGCTACTCGCATTGATTCGATCTTTGACGAGTTAATGGCATATCTCCACCACTGATCTCACTTACCTGGCCAACCTGGTTAGTTAGGTTTTGATTAGATCACTTGGTGATTAGGGCTCACCCATGTCATTAGGTAAATCAGTATGACTGATTTAGGTGCTTCTAATGCCGGTTTTAATTAAATCTTTTTTAATCTAACTTGGTGAAGTCAGTGGGAGGATTAAAATTGGCTGGTTAATTTCTTCTCTTCTTTCTTTTAATAAAATCTTCAAAAATTATTAGGTCCTAAAAATATTTAAGTTATAGTGATAACTAAGTCATAGCCTCCCATTAAGTGAGTGATAATGAGTCCATTAGTTTAATAATCATTGGAGGCCCAAAGGCCTGGTGCTTATTGACTAATAGAATTATCATTCATAATATGATAATTTGGTTTGAGTCTTTCTGATGGTGGTCAGGTTGGCCGGCCAAAGTCGGACCTGATCATTTATTGGTCCGATTCATCAAATTAAGTCATGTTAATGGTTGGACCTAACCAGATCTTTTCAGTGGAGGCCAAAGCCTATTGATTAGGTTCTGGGGCAAAATAAATTACTAGAAGTTGTTTAGGGAAAACAACTAGTTTTGAACCTACCCATAGATGCACATGGGTTGACCAATCAAAGTTGGGCTCATGTGTAGTCTGTATGGATTTTAGTACCCACTAAGGAATTAAAGTAATTCCTCGAATTGGAGGTTGAAGCTACCAGTTCGTAAAAATATTGAGAGAAACTTTAGACTAAAGTCCAAGTCTTTAGTATTAATAATTTATGTACCAATAGAGGTCTGATTTTCCTTTATGCAGCTATGGCCACTACCCTATCGCTCCGGTCATTATTAGATAATGACAAGTTTATGGGACCTAATTTCGATAGCTAGTATCGAAAGTTAAAAATTGTCCTTGAGCATGAGTGGATCCTTTATGTAATAACGGATCCGGCACCCGAGGAGCCAGTTCCGAACGCTAGAGGCATGGTCCGAGACATTTACCAGAAGTGGCTCAATGACTGCATCACTGTTCGGTGCATAATGCTGGCAGCTATGAATGATGAGTTTAGCCACAGGTTTGAGAATGTCCAGCCACAGGAGATGCTTCAAATATTGAACGACTCCTTTGGCATGCCTGACAACGTTAAAAGGCACAAAACTAGTTATGCCATTTTCAATGCTCGGATGAGGGATGGGTCCTCAGTCTCCGATCATGTACTGTACATGATCGAAATGATTGAGCGCCTAAGTAAACTGGGCTTTTTCCTACACGAGCAGCTCGGTAAGGGTGCGATCCTTAATTTATTGCCCAAGTCCTTCCTCTCCTTCCTTACTCATTTTCGAATGATAAAGCCTACAGTGAACTACCACGACTTGTTGGGGTTGCTGCAGAACTTTGAGAAAGACCACCAGCTCCATAAGGAGTCAGTGAATGTTGTGGGAGGGTCTTCTTCTGGTCATCGATCCTTTAAGAAAGAAAAGAAGAACAAAAAGAAGAAGAATTAGAAGGTACAATCGTATGCTGGGACGTCTGCACAGGGTCAGACCAAGAAGCGCAAGCCCGAACAGAGCCAGGCGGAGTGCTTTTTTTGCAAGAAGTAGGGGCACTGGAAGAGAAACTGTCCTCTATACATTGCCTCCCTGGACCCAAACAGACCGAAGAAGAAGCAAGGTAATTATATGATAACACCTTGTAACTTTTTCATTTGTGATACTACTGCCTGGGTATTGGATACCAGAAGTTCTTATCATATTTGCAATTCGATGCAGGGTCTGCAGGTCAGTAGGAGATTTGATGATGGCGAGAGGTTCCTGAACGTTGGAGATGAAAGCAAAGTTTCAGTTCTAGCTTTAGAAATCATGAACCTTGTAATCAATTCTCGTAATATAATTCTGAGTGAATGTCACTATTGTCCAAGCTTTTTATTAAATATTATTTTTGTAGGCCTTTTGGCCATGTACGGTTATCAATTTTTAATAAAAAAAATATTTGCAATATTATTTTGAATGGTGTTACAATATTTATTGGACAACTAGATAATGAAATTTACTTACTGTCACAGCCTGTTAATGTGATTCAAACCTCCGGTAAATGCCCTAGAATAGATAATGTGTCAGATATCTACCTTTGACACTGTAGGCTAGGTCATATCAATAAGAATAGGATAAACAGATTGGCTCAAGAAGGAATTCTTGAAGTTAGTGATTATGAATCACTTCCAACTTGTGAGTCCTGTCTTCTTAGAAAGATGACCAAGTCACCTTTTACTGAAAAAGATGAGCGAGCCAGTGAACTCTTGGGTCTGGTACATTCTGATGTATGTGGATCCATAAGCTCAAGTGCAAGAGATGAATATTTCTACTTCATAACCTTCACAGATGACCTATCGAGGTATGGGTATGTCTATTTAATGAAGCATAAGTCGGAGTCATTTGAAATGTTCAAACTATTCCGAAATGAGGTAGAAAAACAAACTGGAAAGTGTATTAAAACTCTTCGATCTGATCGAGGAGGTGAATACCTTTCCAATGAGTTTTTGACATATTTAGGGGAGAATGGGATCTCAATGGACTCCTCTTGGAATACCACAGTATAATGGTGTGTCTGAAAGGAGGAATCGGACCTTGTTAGACATGGTCCGATCCATGATGGGATTTGCTGGTCTGTCGATCTTCCTCTGGGGATATGCACTCGAATCGGCTTGTTACTTTCTAAATAGTGTTCCAAGTAAGTCTGTAACCAAAATGCCATATGAGATATGGATAGGACATAAGCCAGTACTCTCGCACCTTAGGGTTTGGGGGTGTCCGGCTTATGTTAAACGTTTAATTACGGACAAGCTTGGACCTAGGTTTGACAAGTGTAATTTTATAGGGTACCCAAAAGAGACCAAAGGGTATTATTTCTACCTAGCTGATGAGCAAAAGGTGTTTGTCAGCCTTAAGGCAATCTTTTTAGAAAAGAAGTTCCTTGGTGAAGGGACTGTTGCCTCTAAGGTCGAACTTGAGGAAGTTCGATAGGTGGAAAAATTGACACAAGTAGCTGAACCTGAACCGGATTTGATTAGATCAGATCCGGAGCCCATTGTTCCTGCACCCTTAAGGCGATCTGGTAGAGTACCATGTCAACCGGAGAGATACTATGATTTCTTGATCCGAGACGGAGATCCTATCGAACTTGATGAAAATGATGAGGATCCGATCACCTACATGGATGCAATGCAGAGACCTGACTCTGAGAAATGGCTAGAGGCCATGAAATCCGAAATGGAGTCCATGAAGGTCAACGATGTGTGGACATCGGTTGACCCACCCGAAGGAGTAAAATCCATAAGGTGTAAGTGGGTCTTCAAGAGGAAGAGAGGCACAGACGGAAAGGTGAAAACCTATAAAGCCCGTCTGGTTGCCAAGGGATATCGTTAACGTTATGGTATAGACTATGATGAGACATTTTCTCCTGTGGCAATGCTCAAATCCATTCAGATTATGTTTGCGATAGCTGCCCATCTGGACTATGAAATCTGGCAGATGGATGTGAAGACAGCTTTCCTAAATGAAGAGCTGGACGAAGAGGTGTATATGATACAACCTGAAGGATTCACATCCACAGATGAGTCTAAGGTATGCAGGCTATAGAGGTCCATTTATGGACTTAAGCAGGCATCCCGGAGTTGGAACATACATTTTGATAGGACGATCTAGACGTATGGCTTCGTTAAGAACAGAGAAGAGCCCTGCATTTATAAGTGGGCTAATGGTCCAGTAGTAGTATTTCTTATATTGTATGTGGATGACATTCTCTTAATCGGGAATGATATCCCTGCATTACAGGGAATAAAGATTTGGCTGTCGTCACAATTCTCCATGAAGGATTTGGGAGAAGCTTCCTACATCCTAGGGATGAGGATCTATAGGGATAGATCTAAAAGGTTGCTTGGCTTATCCCAGTCCACGTACATTGATACTATGCTGAAGAGGTTCAGCATGGAGAATTCTAAGAAAGACTATCTACCGATAGGCCATGGAATTTTTCTCTCGAAGAGGGATTGTCTGACAACACCTCAAGAGAGAGAGTGTATGGGTAGAATTTCATATGCTTCAGCAGTGGGATCTATCATGTACGCCATGACATGTACATGACCAGATGTGGCATACTCACTAGGGGTAGTGAGTAGATACCAATCTGATCCAGGAGAGAATCACTGGAAGGTTGTTAAAACCATCCTGAAGTATTTAAGAAATACTAAGGACCAGTGGCTTGTTTATGGTGAATCAGACTTGAGACTTATAAGGTTTACAAACTCTAATTTTCAGTTTGATCACGATGACAGCAAGAGTGTGTCGGGATTTATTTTTACCCTTAATGGTGGGGCTGTCTGCTGGAAAAGTTCTAAGCAGTACACTGTGGCTGATTCAGTTTGCGAGGTGGAGTATGTCGCTGCATCAGATGCTGCCAAAGAAGTGATGTGGCTGAGAAAATTCATCATCGAGCTCGGAGTAGCACCCTCCCTTGTTGGTCCAGTTCTGCTCTACTGTGACAGCTCTGGAGCCATTGCTCAGGCGAAGGAACCGAAGGCATACCAGCGAACGAAGCATATTCTGCGCTGCTACCATCTCATCCAAAAAATCGTGGATCGAGGAGACGTCGACCTTCAGAAGATCGATGGGAAGGAGAACCTGGCCGACCCATTCACTAAAGCCATTGCGATGAAGGAGTTCGATGACTTCAAGTCGAAGATGGGTATTAGATACTGCATCGATTGGCTTTAGGCCAAGTGGGAGATTGTTGGGAATAGTGTCCCAAAGCCAATTGTCAGCCTGTTGATGGTTGTGCTCTTTGTTGTATTAGTACATAAATTATAAATAAATAAAAATTATTTTAATATTTTTCATCACAAATTATCATCTTCTAATGAACTTCTGTGTTGTGGTGAAGTCCTTAGGACTATTTAAACTCGACCCAGGAGGATTTGTCGTTTAGTCCTTAAACCTGTTCGCGACCAAATGATACGTTGTTACCAAGGACAACAATGTTTATCGAGCATAGGTCATTGTGTGCCATATAGGTTAGTTATCCTCTTAACCAAAGAGTGTGGAGACACTGGTATGGCATACAGGTGAGATGTAAGGGTACATCTGTACTGAACGTGACCGACTCCGGAGTAATTTCTGCTATCAAGATTTGCTCCGATGGGATATGGGTATAACTGTCCCTCCGACCTGAGACCGCCACGGTGACTTGCAAGCAACTCACTGCACTTAGGTACTGGACTACCTGAATTTCTAATTCAGTGACGGAAGGCTGCTGGGTGTAGTCAAGTACTTGACTTATCGGTGCGTGTGTCAAGATGGGATTGACCACTCCAGTTTAGGAGCTATGTACAGTCGTATTTTAATTTAGCAAAACCTTGGCAAGGGTAGTCCTAGTGAGGAGTCACAGGACTGTTTGAGTTGAGCACAATTCGGATGATCTAATCAGGGTTGACAGTTTAACCCTGAGTCATCCTAAACACAGGGGTCAAAAGGGATGAATTATATAGTAACCATATTTACGTAGGTTTTGAGTGTTGCAATTATGACTATTCGATCTATCCAGACATCGGATACCATTGCTAGATGGTCACTTCGATTAGTACAGAAATTAGTTCCTGTGCTACTGGCTTAGGTTCGAACTTACAGGGTCACACACATTAGAGATTCCTATCTGATCTGATGGCTGATGAAGAGTCCTAATGTTCATGGACTATGAGTCCTACGTGTCTGAGACTCTATGATCAAGAATCAGGATTCTCTGATCATGAGTCCCACACATTTTGGGTACCGGGGTCAAGAGTCTCACTGGTTTGGGACTCTACGATCAAGGTTTCATATTGATGGATTTTGATACCCAATTGCCTATCGAATTTGGACTCAATATTTATGAGAGGTTTTATTAATAATTTGATCACTAATTAACTCAATTTGATTGAGTAATTATTTTTGGATCAAGTTCAATTGAATTAGATTCAGTTGGGTTTGACCTGATTAGGTTAAGAGTTGACCTAATCGTCGAGATGGTTTGATCCCTGATTTGATCAGGGGTTGGACTTAGTAAATTTTTTATTTTATTAGAATTTTATTGATCCTAATTAATCCTAATTAAGTTGGGTTTAAGTTAGTCTAATTATTCTTAACCTATTTTGATTAGGTTGGTTCAATTTGGATGAAACCATCTTTTGAATTTAACTCCCTACGCCACCTCACACATCTGCACCCATTTAAATTCACGAGAAGAAACTTCTCATGAATTTTTTCTCACACAAAGCCCTTCCCACGCTCACTTTTGTGCACCTTATGGGTGGATAAGGATGATTGGTTGGTCATTCAAATTCAAAAGAAAGTTTGAATTTGAATGAGCAACCAATCCTTGCGCCATATCCTTATCTTCTTTAGCGCCCCATATTTTACACGAGAAAATATTTCTCGTGAAAACACTCCACGCACAAATGAAGCCATGCCCCTTCTCTTCTCACGCCCAAGTGGATAGGGATGAGTTGGTTTTCATTTGAATTCAAATTTGATTTGAATTCAAATGTGTAACCACTTGTCTTTATCCTCTCACGCGGATAAGACACGTTTTGAACTGTTTTAAAAGAGATAGGGAGGTGGGGCGTAGAGTAGTCGACAGAGAGATTTCTACTGAATACAAGGAGGGTGTAGAGTACTTCTACAATTTTGCTTTTCAAAATATGGTACTCTTACATCAAGGATGGGCTCGTTGCCCTTGTAACAGATGTGACAATAGAAAAATATTTGATAGAGATACAATTACTATCCATTTGTATAAAAATGAATTTATACCCAACTACAAGCATTGGTACCTGCATAGAGAAACATGAGAGAAAGTTGCAAGGGTTAGAATCGAGTAGGATATAGACACAGATAGAATAGTGGATATGGTTATGGATGCAGCTGGTCCTGAATTTAACTAAAATGTGGAGGACAATCTAGAAGTTGGCAGTGATAATTTCTACCATATATTAAAAGATGCTGATGAACCATTACGGTCGGGATGTAAAACATATAATATACTATCAGCTGTGTTAGAGTTGTTGAACTTGAAAGTCGAGTTTAATATGATGGTCAATTGTGATGATAGGATAGTAGCAATAATAAAGAAAATACTATCGAAGGATGAGAAGCTTGTTGAGAGCTTTTATGCTTCAAAGAAAATGGTAAAAGGGTTGGACATGGGATATGAAAAAATAGATACATGCCGTAATGGTTGCATACTTTTCTATAAGAAGGACCAACAGAAGAGCTTATACAGTGCATGCGGTGCAAGCCAATTTAAGCCAAGATAAGAGGGTAAGAATCAGAAGAATATACCATACAAAGTTCTTTGATACCTTTCTCTCACTCCTAGACTTCAAAGACTCTACTTATCTAAGAGTATTGCAGAACAGATGAGATGGCACAAAGAAAGACCATGCAAGCACCCTGATATGATGTGTCATTTATCGGACATGAGGTATGGAAGCGATTTGATGCTTGCCACCCTTTATTTACTCAAGAATCATGCAATGTCCAACTGGGTCTATCTACGGATGGCTTTACACTGTTCGATCATGCTGCAGCCTCTTATTCATGTTGGCTAGTCTTTATTACTCCATATAATCTGCCACCTGGGATGTGTATGAAAGAACATAATATCTTTCACACATTAGTCATTCTTGGACCACGACATCCTGGTAGAAGTATTGATGTATATCTAAGGTCTCTTATTGATGAGTTGAAATTGTTATGATTCGATGATATTTGTACTTTTGATGCATCAAAGAAGCAGAATTTTATAATAAAGGCTGTATTAATATGGACCATTAGCGATTTTTCTGCTTATGAGATACTATCAGGATGGAGCACTCATGGGAAGCTAGCATGTTCCTATTTCATGGGGAATACAAAATCATTTCAACTTGGACATGGTCGTAAGCCCTGCTGGTTTGATTATCATCGTCAATTCTTCTTTGAGCATAATCTTTTTTGAAAGCATCGAGATAGTTTCAGGAGAAATAAGATAAAGAAGGACCATGCATTCCCACACCTCAGTGGTATGGAAGTATTTTAGAGGGTATCCAATTGGATGAAGTCCCGTTTGGCATTGAATTTGACAAACAGAAGCCTCGAGGTTTGGTATAACTCATAACTGAATGAAGCGAAGCATCTTCTGAGAATTATGGTACTGGTCTATCAATTTAATCCGTTATAACCTTAACGTCATGCTATCGAGAAGAATATATTTGATAATATTTTTTATACTGTTATGGATGTCAAGGGCAAGATGAAGGATAATTCTAAGGCTCGAACAGATATGAAGAACATATGCAAGTATCCTCTATTAGAGCTGGTTGAAGTGTCACCTAAAAAATTTTTGAAGTCGAAAGTATCTTATATCTTAACAAGAGAGCAGCTGAAAGATGTTTGCGAATGGTATAAGAGCCTTAAATTCTCAGATGGTTATGCAAGTAATTTAGCTCGGTGCGTCAATATCAAAGATTGTAGATTTTATGGGCTAAAGAGCCATAACTGTCATATATTCATGCAATAATTACTCTCATTAGCTTGGTGTGATTTCTTTTCCAACTTTATATGGAGTTCTTTGACCGATCCTAGCATTCTCTTTAGAGATATTTGTGTTACCGAACTATCCACCAACCACATCTTCAATCTTGAGGCTAGCAGTGCAGAGACTATATGCAAGTTGGAGAAGATATTTTTTTCCAACTTCTTTGACTCCATAGAGCACCTCGTGATTCATCTGGCATATGAAGCTAAGGTGGGGGGTCCAGTGCAGTACAAGTGGATATATCCATTTGAAAGATATATGCATAGTCATAAGAAGAAAGTGAAAAATAAGGTCCAAGTCAAATATTTTATTGTGGAGGCTTATATAATAGAAGAGATTTCAAATTTCAGTCGATACTACTTTAATCTCAGTGTACCGACCAAGCTGACTCAAATAGGCTGAAATAATGATGGTGGTGCTGAGGGATCAGAGTAGGAGATTTCAATATTTGCCTATCCCGCTCGAGAATTTGGGCACGAAGTTCGTCGAGTTTTCTTCAATACCGAACTTCGATAGGCAGAGATATATATTTTGCTAAACTGTGTGGAGAACGACCCACATGTTCTGTAAGTGTCCATCATAATTTCAACTCTTTAATCATTTATTCCAGTATACTTATCTTATGCATATTTAGGCAATATGATGAGATGCTGAAAAAAAAAATCTGCGCATAAGTGATGAAGAAATATCAACAGAGCACTCAGAGAATTTTACATGTTGGCTCCTTTTCCATCAAGAAAAAGAAGAAGAAAAGATTGATGGGCTGTATGCAAAATTAAGACTGGAGTAGTTCATTATGCACTCAAAGAAGAAGAAAAAGAGCCCTAATTATCAAAATGCTTTTAAGAGGATGAGACAGTAGGAGTTCATCAATCCTTCGATGATGTGGAATTAGATGCTCGAAAAATTCTTCTACGTGAAGATGGCCAACATGAGGAGGTAGATCCGACTGAGATTATTTTAAAGGATAATCCTCCCTAAGAAGGGAAAGAAGAGGAAGAATCAAAAGAAGATTCCGAAGGACACCAAACATTTGAAGAGGCCGATGAGTAGTGCTAAGTATATAATTCTTATATCATTTTAATTACTTATCTTGTATCATTTTAAATCTTACATTGCCATCAATAATTATATAATTAATTTGATAAATCTATTTATTTTTATTTTTAGAGAGCATATATCATGCCTTTCAGAGTCAGAGCTGCACTAGTCGAGGACAGAGCTCTCAAGAAAAGAGCGATCACACGGCCAGCTCGCATGGTTCTACATCTCTTACACTGGGTGTTAAGCTCTAACACTTTATATATTCTCATTTATATATTTCTAAACTATGCAGATGTGTTACACAACATACGTTGCTGAGAGGTACTGCAATGACCTATCTTCTAAACCCTCCCTTGATCTTGAGGGATGGCTCAGCACCATTAGGGTGGTAAGTAGGAGCTAGGTCATAGGATTCGGCTACAGTTTCGACCCTCTACCGGCTCGATACCCTTTGACGTCTTCACAGGCCTCGACGTCTCAGATCTGGAGCGATGCGCACATGGAGGAGGTCGTGCAGAGGCTTCTGAGTCAGCGACCTTAGAGCCTCCTGGATGCCATCCATGATACGATTGTGGAGCTTCTCTAAGATCCACAACTGCACGACCGGCTGGGCTCATCATCTCAGCTATCACATCAGGTAATTATATTACTAATCATTTTCTTGTTTTAAGTTTTCATATTTAGAAGCTTCATATCTTTAGGTTTGAGTCTGGAAAGAAAATTTAGGGGTTAAAAATTCAATCTAACCATCTAATCGATGGGCCAGGACTGTCTATAGCTCTGAATCATCGAATAAAATATGTAAAAATAATCTATTCAAGAATTGAAGGAGTATATCGAAAGATACGCCTCCGTATCGAAAGATACACCTCCGTACCAAAACTTACTAATATTATTTTATTATTTTTATTATAGGATGCTAGGACATTCAACATTCATCCACCAACTATTGGAGAGGAGCAGGAGGAGGAGGTGGATGACGATGAGGATCGGATCTATTTTTTTTTTTGATATAATTTTTTTTTGATACTTCTTGTAAAAAAAATTATATAATTTATATTTTTAATATAATATAATTAGTTTTTAATTTTTGATTGTCATATTATCTTTGGATTTTAATTATAACAGATATTAGGAACCATAATTCATTATGATTAATTAAAATAGATTTTAAAAAATATTATTATTAATTTTTTTTAAAAATAGTATTAATTATTAGTGACGGTATTAACAACAAAAAATTGATAGCATTAGCGATGATAATACCATAGCTAATATATATATATATTTTAAAAAATATTTCATTTAAAAATTTAAAAAAATTAAAGATGACATTAGCGATGGCATTATTGGTCGCTAATACTTATTAGCGATGGCATTAGCCATAAAAATACTGTCACTAATATTTTTTTAAATTTTTTTTAAAATTTAATTTAAAAATTAAAAAATAATTAGTAACGGAGGAATTTCATTGCTAAAGTCGTCGCTAATAGCCTTATTAACGATGGCCATAGTTTTCATCGCTAATAAGGGTATTTAGTGATCAAATTTTTTCAGATTGGCTATTACGATGGAATTAGCGACAATGAGATTATTAGCGACAGTATTTGAACTATTAGCGATGGTAACTAGCCATCGCTAATAGTTTGAATTCTTGTAGTGCTGGCCCGAACCCGCATCTCTCTCCCAGTCGCCCCCCTCAGCTTCCTCCCTCTACCGTTCACACAACCACAACTCGCATAAAAACTTGTATGCTCGGGAAAAACCCCAATTGAAACCTCAGAAACCCCTCCGATCTCCATGGGTGGGTGATTTTCTTTCCGCGCAAGAGCTCCGGCACCTCCCTCCTAGCCACCCCCCTTTGCTTCCTCCCTCTGCAGCTCATGCTGCCACAACCCTCATTTTCCTCAAACTTCTGATTATCCAAGCCATGCAGTCCCAGTCTAGCGCTTTCACCATTCTCGGCATGTCTCGGACCTGATGGAAAGCGGCCTCTGCCTCTCCATTACTTGTATTTTTTAGTTTCGAACATTCACGAGCCCTCACCCACCTCCTCCCGAGTTTTTTTTTTCTACACATGTGGCAGACAGAGGCATGCCCACATGGTGGACGGAGATGCACGAACACATTTGCTCTATTTTAATATATATATATATATATATATTAAAAGCCCAAGTGCAGAGAGAATAGAGGGCCTCACTCAGCATCATGCAAATCGGTGTTACATGTACCGCATGGAATTTTTCTTCTTCAATTTATTCAAACTAGCCTCCACATAATTGTCCTCCAAATCAAGTTTATATAGATTGTAACTGTTGCGGCCAATCCCCCCATCGCCGATCACCACGAGGTCGCACACCTGCAAGAGAAGTCCTCACAGACCGGAGATACCTCCGACGGGGACCCTCCGATAGTCAAGTCAGAGAGGAGACTAGGTAACAGTGAAAAATCAGAAGCTCAGCTTGAGAGGACTAGAGAAAGCTTGCTTAAAACTTGAGAAAGCTTACCAAGACTGTTTCCTTACCCCATTTTATAGTAGAATGTCGTATGGTCCCGCCATTAATGGTGCAGACAACTGGAGAGTTATCACATCGTCGGAGGCTATCAAATCATCGTGGACTGTCAAATCGTCATGGGTTGTCAGGATCAACCTATGTCCTTGGCAGGACAATACCCCAGGACGGTCACACAGCATGTCCTTGACAGGACAACAGCCCATAGCGATCGTACGGTATTTGGATGGGCTGACCGACTATACATCGGTATTTGACTGTCGGAACGTCGGGTGATGACCCAGAGACACCGTCGGCTGGTCTGGTGCCTTGCTGAAGTCGGCGTCAGCTGCCACCCCCGACAGTGAATCGATGATTTGGACTCGACTGCTCGACCGATTGGGAACAGTATGGATCTGTTCGACCGACATACCTTTGGCCGCATATTATCGGCAGCCATTGTCGGAGCCATTGGTCGGTCCGATCGGTAGAGTCGGACATCGGTCGACAGGTCTGAGGGTAAGTTGGCATAGAGAGGTTGGTCGGTATATCCCAATAGTTGCCCTCCCCACTCTTGAGTCGGATGTCGTGTTGGCCAGCATTTCCACGTGGGCGACGGCTTCGGACGAAAGGAGTGGTTATCCATCACGTCATGCTCTGACTCTGATGACTGTACCAACGAACGGTCCGATGTCAGACATCCCATTAAAAATGTGAACTACCGTCCCCTTGGGAATGCGGACTGCCATCTCCTTGGAAACACGAACCGCCGTCTCCTTGGGAACACAAACCGCCGTCGGTTAATGAATCCCGAGATATGATTTTTTAGCCATGTGTCAGGGGGCTATTGGACCGAAACCGTTCACGCGGATGAAGGCAACGTGGCTCGATCTGGAGGCAGGTGCGTCGAACCGTTGGACCGAGGAAGGGCCCAGGCGCTGCCACGTGTCGGCATCTGGAAAGTCCTCATTCGGTGTACTTTCATCTTGACCGTTGAAGGGCCTTATATATATGCGGCCACTTACATCCAAAACTTCACTTTTCACTGCAAATTCATTTCTGGCACTGAGACCTTGTCGAATTGTCCCCCAGTTCCAGGTAGTTGTCTTCGTGCTCTCCCTTCGAAAGCTCTTCTCAAAGTTTTGCCTGTTCTTGTCTTCTTGCATCCTTCCTCCTTTGCCATTTTCCTTTGTATTCTTTTCTGGGACTAGCGTCATGGCTAGAACCTCTCCATGAGGAAGTCAGTCAGAGAACCCGACCGACGACTCTCAGTTGACCCCGAAGGTGGAGGTTTCTTCACTTTTGGGGGCAAACATTGAACGGCTCAGGGAGCAATACAGCATCCCGGAGTAGTTCGAGCTCTTCGCTCCTAGGGCTGAGGGTTGGGTTAACAACCCGCCTCCGGACCAGGTGGCCTTTTATGTCGAGGATCTTCGGGTAGGTCTTCATTTCTTGATTTCGGAGTTCGTTCGGAACATCTTGGATTACTAAGGGCTTTGTCTGGCACAGCTGGCATCGAACTCAGTCCGGTTGATAATCAGCTTCGCTCTGTTGTGTCAGCTTTTGCCGACCTTTCTCCATATTTCTCTCTTTCGAACATTCTTCATCCTCTGACCCTACCCGAAAGTCCGAGGGTGGTGGTTCTTCAATCCCCAGAAGGGTCTTTCATTCATCACCGATCTTCCATTATCGATTCACGGGTGGAAGAATCAATTTTTCTTTGCTTCATCTTCGCTACCTTGGGGGTTCCCTTCCCGCTGGGGCGATCCTCAGACTCAGCCGAACGAAAATAGTCGGGTGGAGGCTGGAGACCAAGAGGACTTTCACCGACTGAAGGATGTGTCGGTGTCAAAGCAGAGGGAGCTCATCATCGAGCAAGCTCTGTACGATATCGGCCTGAGTTCGGTTCCCCGCTTAGATATTGTTTGGTCTGTCGGTCATCCTTTGGCTTTTTCATCCATCTTTGGATTTGTGCTAATCTTTTGTTGAAATTGCAGGCATGCCGTCGAGAGTGAGACTGACTGATGCCGACATTCGACAACATCCGATGAGAAAGAGATCGATGCCTGGAGCCGAACCTTCACAGCCCCCCAAGAGGCCTCAGATATCATCCCCGATCGACGTTGTGACGACAGCGGTGCAGCCCGACCCTGAACGTGCGTCGGGCTTTGAATCGATCATCGCACTGTCAGCACCAATGGTGCCACCCGAGGCACCGACTGAGGAAGGGGCAGCAGAGGGGGCAGCCGATGGAGCGTCGGTTCCCCTGACTATGGAAGAGGTTCGGGCTGAAGCACGTGAGCCCAAATGACCTGCGGCGGCCCCCGTCGTACCCTCGAGAGGAACTCAGTCGAGTTCAAGTTTTTCGTCCCTCTCTGATCTTCGAGCCTAGGCGATCGACCATGAAAAGGCTTCGATGGCACCGGTGGACGACACAAGATCGGCGGACCGCATGGCATCGTCCGACGTTCGGGTTCCCGAAGGAGCGTCTGCCCTGGCCAACCATAATTTGGCTAGGAGGTTGTGCCAGACGACCATCCTGCCGGCTGACCGGGAGCTCTTGAAGAGTCGGTCGGTGACCGACATGCTGTCTTCCTTCTACCCGACCATGATCCAGGTGAGCCCTTCATCTTCTTCCTTTTTCATTATTATTTTTATCATTTCATTTTTCTGATGATCGATCTTCTACTTGCAGCTGATCTACAATATGTCCGAGCTAGAGGCTGGGTACCGGAGGTTCGACGACATCCGGGCGACCTTGAAGAATAGGGCCGAAATCGTCGAGGCAGAGAAGGCAACGCTGGTGGGCCAGCTGAAGTTGTCGGTCGACCATGAGGCTAGGCTCGAGGAGGAGATCTCTCGACTCACCGACGGCCTAGCCGCCTCGGAGGTCGAACTTCAGTCGACTCGCGAGCAGGTCCAGCGCAAGACCCGCTCTGTTCACCGACTGCGGTGCGAGCAGGATGGCTGCGTCAGGGAGCTCGAGGCCAAGCACGAACAACTTCACGTTAGCCTGGAGAACCTGATGAAGGCTGAGGAGAACTTGTCCTCTGCCCAAGCCAACACCGACATAACGAAGGCGGAGGCGGAGTCGGCCAAGGAGGCGCTGAGCCAGGCAATGGAGGACTTTCGTAGCTCAGACGGGTACCGGGAGGAGCTTCTCGAGAGCGGCTTCACCTCCTATTGGGTGGGGTACGAGGATGCCCGAGATGCGATCCAAAGTCTACACCCGGAGCTCGACCTGAGCAGCATCATCCCTCCGGGGTCGGAGGACCCAGTCGTAGAGGGGGATGCCGATGCCATGCCGGAGGATCCGATGGCTGCGGAGGAGGCCGACATTGGGCCGGTGGAGGTGGCTCCGACCTCTGGTCTAACTCTGACCTAAGAGGGCACACCGGTTGCTCTCAAGCTATTCTCGGTGCAGGAAGTCGACTCCGATGAATAGTCGGAGTGTTCGATTCACTATCTTTGTATCTTTTTGCTTTTGCTTCATCTTTGATATTTGTAATCGGGCTTCATCCCCATTTTGTAACCAGGCTTCGGTCTAATTTTGTAAGTCACTTTAACTTAATAAAATTAGAGACTTTTCATACGGTTCGAAGTGTTTGACTTGCCGAGCCATCCCCGAGATTATAGGTCATAGCTCCGACATATCTCGTTCGGACGTTCGGTAGGATCCAGCATAGCCGATCAAAGTAGTCAGTAGCATGCGCCCCGATCGTAGGTCGGCATCCCGACTGTCGTGCAAGTTGCATAGGATCCGATGGTCGAGAGTCATCCCAACTGTAGGTCGAGCGTGCACGTCGGGTTGGGCATCGGCCAATCTTCGAACGTAGCTTGTCGACACGATCATTTCGTAGAGTCTGATAGTCGAGTAGCGTTCGACATATTCGGATAGGATAATGATGACAAGTCAAATATCCGTTGTTCGGCCCTTGGTCGGACGTATACGTCGGGACGTATGATAAACGATGGCAAACCGAATATCCTTCGATCGATCGTGATCGGGTCGGTGTGTCGCAAGTGTGACGTAGTTTGTCGACGCCATCATGCCATAGAATCTGATAGTCGAGTCGCGTCTGACGTGTTCGGATAGGATAACGATGATAAATCAAACATCTATTATCCGACCCTTGGTCGGACATATGCGTCGGGACATATAATAAACGGTGGCAAGCCGAATATCCTTCAACCGATCGTGACCGGGTCGGTATGTCACAGATGCGACTGCGGTCATCTTGACATTTTGCCTTTCTTAGCCGAAGCTAAGTCGACAAGTTAGCCAGCCGCATTGGTCGAAGCCCTTTGCCTTTAGAGGTGGAGGCCGTCGTAGATATTTTGCCTTTTCGATCTCCGTCATAGAATTTGATGTGTCATCGGCGATCGAGACGTAAATCGAGCTGTGGATTCAATGATCGAGTTGTAGATTCGACGATCGAAGCGTAGATTCGGCGATCGAGCCGTAGGTTCCCAACGAGATGTTGGGCTCAAGTCGGGCCATCGAGGCTCGTACTTCTGACGAGGGTCGACCCTTGGTGGAGAGTCGAATTTTGTAGACTCTGGAGTTTTCAAAATTGAATTGTATTCTGAATAAAGGCATACAGAATTCATTGATGATACAACTTCAGGTTGTCGGCATTCCAAGTCCGGAGAATGGCCGTCCCTTCCAGGGTCTCGAGTCAGTAGGCGTCCGGCCTGTAGGTGTCTGCTACCTTGTATGGTCCTTTTCAGTTTGGAGACAGTTTTTCTTGATCCTGAGGCTTCGAGACTTCCGCCTTCCTTAAAACCAGGTCTCCGGGTCTGAAGGATTTCGGTTTGACTTTAGCGTTGTAGTATCGAGCCACTCTTTGTCGGTAGGAAGCCATGCGGAGTTGAGCCTCGTGTCGGAGTTCGGGAAGGAGGTCCAAGTTAGCTCTCCAATACTCGAAGTTGTCTGGCTCACAATATTGGTCGACTTTAGTTGATGGTAGCCCGATCTCCAGTGGGATCATTGCCTCCGTTCCAAAGGCCAAGTTGAAAGGAGTTTCTCCGGTTGGGACATGGGGTGTCGTTCGGTACGCCCACAGGACCGAGTGCAATTTCTTGACCCAGAGGCCTCTGGCTGCGTTCAGTCGGGTCTTCAGTCCATGCAGAATGGTCTGGTTGGTCACTTCGACTTCTCTGTTGGACTGTGGATGCCCGATCGAAGTCAGCTTGTGCGTGATATGAAATCTCGCACAGAACTCTCTGAAGTCATGGTTGTCGAACTGTCGTCCATTGTCGATGATGATAGTATGCGGCAGTCCGAATCTAAAGATGATGGACTTCTGGATAAAGTCTTCCATCTTGGGCTCGGTGGTCTACGCCAGAGGTTCAGCCTCCACCCATTTAGTAAAGTAGTCGATCACGACAACTATAAACTTTCTTTGGCCAGACGTCGGAGGGAAAGGGCCGAGTATGTCGACCCCCCATTGGGCGAAGGGCCATGGGACGACGATGGAAGTCAGCTAGCTGGTGGGTCGGTGTTGCAAGTTGGCATACTTTTGACATAGCTCACACCTCTGAACCAAGTCAGCCGCATCTCTCTTCATGGTGGGCCAGTAGTAACCTTGTCGTAGAACTTTGTAGGCCAGGGATTTGTCCCCCAGGTGACTCCCGTAAATTTCTTCATGTACCTCTCTGCGTGCGTAGTCCGCATCTGTTGGTCCCAGGCACCGTAACAAGAGAAGGGAGAACAACCTTTTATAGAGTCACCCGTCCATCATTACATACTGGGAGGCCACCCACCGGAGTCATTTGGCTTCTGCGGGATCTTCGGGGCTGGTTCTATAGGTCAGGTACCGGACGATCGGATCCATCCAGTTTGGCTTGATCGTCAGTTGTAGCACCTCCTTAGCCCTGTCGATGCTCGATTGCTTGAGACTCTCTACGAGCGTCCGGCCCAGGGTGCCGTAGGTGGATATCGCAAGTCTGGAGAGTGCGTCAGCCCGAGCATTCTCCGATCTGGGGATGTGGGAGATCTCGAAATACTTGAGGTGTACCACAAGATCTCTCACCTTCTGAAAATATTTCACCATGGTCGGATCTCGTACCTCGAATTCGCCTTTGACTTGCCCCACAATCAGCTGGGAGTCGGAGAAGACTCTGAGGCTGTCGATCCCAAGCTCCTTCGTCACTCTTAAGCCAGCGAGAAGCACTTCATACTCGATCTGATTATTGGAATCTCTGAAGTCGAATCAGAGGGCATACTTGGTATCCACCCCCTCCGAGTTGGTGAGCAGAAACCCGGCCCCGCTCCCTTGGGCATTGGAAGCTCCATCTATGTGTAACACCCAGGTCGATCCGGGGTCATATTCGGAGGTCGCAGCTTCTTTGGAGCTCCCGTCTTCCGACATTTGGTCGGCTGTCGGACATTCCGCAACAAAGTCGGCCAGGACTTGGGCTTTCAAAGCAGGTCACGGTCGGTACTGGATGTCGAACTCGCTCAACTTCACCGCCCATTTCATCAGTCATCCTGATGTGTCGGGGTGATAGAGAATCACCCTCAGGGGCTGGTCGGTGAGGACCACGATGGCGTGTGCTTGAAAATATGAACGAAGTCGTTGCATGGATATGACCAGGGCAAATATCATTTTCTCTGCCCTCGAGTACCGAGTTTCGGCCCCGTGGAGCACTTTGCTGGTATAATATACGGGCTAGTGAGTTTGGCTCTCATTCTCCCAGATGAGTACCGAACTAACCGCCTCCGGGGCGGTAGCCAAATAAAGGAACAATGCTTCTCCGACCTCTGGCTTTACAACCAGGGGTGGAGAAGTCAAGTACTTCTTCAAATCTTCGAAGGCTTGCTGGCACTCATTCGGCCAAGAGAAGTCCTTTGTCTGCCTCAGGGTTTTGAAGAATGGGAGGCATCTCTCAGCCGACCGAGAGATGAATCGACTGAGTGCGATGATCTTTTCATTGAGCTGCTGCACCTCTTTTTTACTGTTCGGGTGTTGCATATCGATGATCGCCTTTATCTTCTCGGGGTTGGCCTCAATTTTGTATTGAAAAATAAGGAACCCGAGGAACTTCCCCGAAGCCACCCCGAAGGCGCACTTGATCGGATTTAACTTCATCCGATGTTGTCGAAGAGTGCGAAAGCTTTCTTCCAAGTCTTGGACATGGTCTGAAGCTTGTGTGCTCTTCACCAGTATGTCATCCACGTACACCTCCATGTTGCATCTGATTTGAGCCTTGAAGACTTTATTGACGAGGCGTTGGTAGGTGGCTCCAGCATTCTTCAGACTGAAGGGCATCACTCTATAGCAGTAAAGGCCCTTGACGGTCACGAAGGCCGTATGCTCTTCATCCTCGGGTGCCATCCAGATCTGGTTATATCCGACGAAGGCGTCCATGAAGCTGAGCAGTCGATGATCGGATGTTGCATCCACCAGTTGGTCGATCTTCAGCAGTGGAAAGCTGTCCTTCGGACAGGCCCGATTCAAGTCGGTGTAGTCGATACAGATCCTCCACTTTTCGTTGGCTTTCTTCACCATGACGACATTTGCGAGCCAGTCGGGATAGATGGTTTCTCTGATAAAGCCTGCCTCGAGTAGCTTGTCCACTTCCTCATCGATGGCCCTCTGTCTTTCGGGGGTGAAAGATCGCTTCTTCTATCTCACCGGCTTCGCACCCGGGGCGATATTAAGTCGGTGAGTCATTGTCTTCGGAGGTATGCCGGACATATCCGCTACCGACCAAGCGAATACGTCGGTGTTAGCCTTCAATAGTTCTATCAGCTGCCGTTGCTTCGGGTCGGTCAACTGTGACCCAACCCAGATGACCTGTTCGAGATTCTTTGTCATCGAGATGGAAATCAGCTATTCAGCTAGTTTACCCCGCTCCTCCTTTTCCCGCTGGTCCAGCTTGTCAACCGGCAGGGAGTCCTTCGATTCATTGCTTTGAGTAGAGATTTGGAAGCATCGTCGAGCGAGCTGTTGATCCCCGCGCATTTCTCCGGCTTCATTTTTAGTCAGAAACCGAACCAGCAAGTGGTATGTCGAGACGATCGCTCTGAGGGTATTTAGTCCGGGCCTTCCAAGTATGGCATTGTAGGCCGAATGTACTTGGACGATCGTGAATGTCATGTGGACGGTGCTTTATCTTGGTTCGGTCCTAGCTATCACGAGAAGAGTAATTTCTCCTTCTACCACGATGGCTTCCCCGACGAAACCCACTAGGGACGTAGAGACTCTCCTAAGTCGGTCGGTCGACAGTCGCATTCAGGAGAAGGTCGAGTAAAATAAAATATTAGTCGAGCTTCCATTATCGACAAGAATCCTTTTTATATCATAATTCGCTATTGTTGCAAAGACAATAACAGCGTCATCATGGGGAGTTTGGATTCTTCGAGCATCTTCATCTATAAAGATGATTACATTATCCTGGCATGGCCTCTTCGTCGACTCTCCTTCAGCAGTCATTCCCTGATCCAGTCGTCTGGAGATCATGTTGATGACTCCAGTAGTAGGCTGGTTATTCGCTGCCTCTTCAGTCGGTTGGGGTTGTTGGTCGTTAAGGGGCCGAGCCGGTGGATCCCTTCGGTACTTTTCGAGATAGCCTCATCGTATGAGATCTTTTATTTCATCCTTAAGTTGGATGCATTGCTCGGTGTTGTGACCGTGGCTCCGATAGAACCGGCAGTATCTTCTTCGGTCGAGGCCTTTTGCCTTCAGAAGCGGAGGCCATCGTAGATATTCCGCTCCTTCGATCTCCATCAAGATCTGCGCATGAGGAGAAGAGAGAGGAGTGTAGGAGTCATACCTGTGACGCACCAATCTCAGACTCCGCCGTCGGGGTGATCTCGGGCTCCATCGTCGGGGCGAGACCCGTCTGTCGGTCGGGGGCCTGCTAGGTTCAGTAGGAGCCTGACTTTTCTTTCGCTTCTCCTTCTGGCCCATGTTCTCGGTCAGGCACTGATCGGAAGCTCCTTCGTCCGCGTGCATGTATTTGTATGCACGCTCCAGCAATTCGACGTACGTCCGAGGGAGGTTCTTGTCTAGAGAATATGTGAACTGAGATCCCCTTAGCCCCCTCTTCATGGCTGAAATAGCTATGTCTTCGTTGAGGTCCCGGACCTCAAGAGTGGCCACATTGAATCGGGCCACAAAGTGTCGTAGTGTCTCATTTTCTCCCTGCTTGAGGGAGAAAAGACTGTCCGAAGTTCGTGGCGGCTTTCGGCTGGTACTGAAATGGGCCACGAAAAAATATTTGAGCTGTCCGAAGGAGTGGATACTTCTCGAGCGGAGGCCGGAGTACCAGGCCCTGGCAGCTTTGCGGAGTGTGGCAGGGAAGCCGATGCAAAGAAGGGCATCGGTTGCCCCTTGAATTGTCATGAGAGCCTTGTAGCTCTCTAGATGGTCAATTGGGTCGGTGGAGCCGTCGTAAGGCTCCACATGAGGCATCTTGAACCGACTAGGGATCGGTTCGTCGAGGATAAATCGGGAGAGGGGTTGGGTGGTCCGGAAGTCGACGTCATTCGACGACTTCTGACCATCCGTCTGGAGCTGGACAAGCCGACGGTCGATTTACTCGAACTTGCGCTCGTAGTCGTCTAACCGTCGGTGTTGAGAAACCCCAGGGGTCGATCCTCCCGACGAATTTGAAAATGAGGCGGACGGTGTCCGCGGCCGCTTCTCCTTCCTCGCTCGCTCCAGCTGGGAAGGAGAGGGGTGTCGAGACCGGTGGGCGTCACGCTGTGGCCGCCTCCCCCCTTCTCGGTGGGAGTGATGAGACGGCTGCTCTTAAGACGGAGACGGAAGTGGACGCGGGCGTCGGCGGCTGCTTCTGGACGGCATAGGGTGCGCCACCGGTTGTTCTACCGGTGGTCGCAGCAACTGAGTCGGTTGTTGTTGTTGGAGGTTTTTGATCGCATCCATCAGAACGGTCATTTGCTGCACGATCGCCGCGATCTGTGCCTCCGTGGTTACCGTCGGGTGTGGAGAGCTGGGTTCCGCCATAGAGGGTGAAGGAGAGGCCTCTTCCCGACGGGAAGAGCGCCTCGCCGATCTGGTAGCTCTCGATCGCTGAACCCTGATTTTCGTCATCTCGAGAGGTCTTTCAAGCTCTGTGGAGCTCGTTGTCTTATCTCTGTCGAGCCCCTTCCTGGCATGCCAAATCTGTTGCGGCCAATCCTCCCGTCGTCCGATCGCCTCGAGGTCGCGCACCTGCAAGAGAAGTCCTCACGGACCGGAGATACCTCCGGCGGGGACCCTCCGACGGTCAAGTTAGAGAGGAGACTAGGCAACAGTGAAAAATCAGAGGCTCAGCTTGAGAGGGCTAGAGAAAGCTTGCTTAAAACTTGAGAAAGCTTACCAAGACTGTTGCCTTACCCCATTTTATAGTAGAATGCGGTATGGTCCCACCATTAATGGTGCAGACAACTGGGGAGCTGTCACATCGTCGAGGGCTGTCAAATCGTCGTGGACTGTCAAATCGCCGTGGGTTGTCAGGATCAACCCATGTCCTTGGCAGGACAATGCCCCAGGACGGTCGCACAGCATGTCCTTGACAGGACAATAGCCCATAGCGGTCGTACGGCGTTTGGGTGGGCTGGCCGACTATACGTCGGTATTTGGCTGCCGGGACGTCGAGTGATGACTCGAAGACACCGTCGGCTGGTTTGGTGTCTTACTGAAGTCGGACGTCGGCTGCCACCCCCGATAGTGTGTCGGTGATTTAGGCTCGGCCGCTCGGCCGGTCGGGAACAATATGGATCTGTTCGGCCGACATACCTTCGGCCGCATATTGTCGGCAGCCATTGTCGGAGCCGTCGGTCGGTCCGGTCGGTAGAGTCGAACGTCGATCGGACAGGTCCGAGGGTAAGTCGGTGTAGAGAGGTCGGCCGGTATATCCCAACAATAATTATTCTCGAGTGGACGGACCGAGCAATAATAATATGCCATGTGTCTTCAAATTATGACATATAAAAAACAGTTAAAGCCTATTAAATAGGATGGTTATAGCTCCAGTATTTATAAGGCACGTTGTAGGATGACTACCGCTTGTCCTGCATATTTAGACGATTACAGCATATCCGTGGGATGATTCCACGTCTTCACTTCTATATAAACAAGATCTAAGAGATCTCCAAGCATGTTCATTCTCATTTTATTTAATTTTATTTAACTTATAATTTTAGGTCTCCACTGTTCTACTAATGCTTGATCTGATTTAAACATTAGGGAGTCCCATGCTGGATCAAATATGATAACCTTCACTGTTTTTTTTTTTGTCCGCAGGCTGAACTTTTCACTTCAAGCAAAGCGTCCGAGTAAACAAGAAGCTGACCAATCGTCGTTCATTAGTTTATCCAACCTTTTTAGATCAAATTTGGAAGTAACAATAAATTAGAAAAAAAAGGCTAACTCATAACTTTTTGCCTTTCTACTAAGAGGGCTAATTATTGTGAAGGACTTTACAAATTGACATATTCTACATGCTTCACAGCTAATGACTCCATTGATCAATCGAATCATCATTTCTCAAAATCCACCAAGGTATGCAGAATTCACCATGCAAAAACGAAACATTAAAGTGCACCCAATAAAAGAAACACTTTATTAATTTATGCATTAGAAGTATTTATGGGATGGTTTTCTAAAGCCCATAGAGATCTTCAAAAATAGGAAAAAAGAAAAAAAAAAAAAAAACTTTTCTAGGTCCTATAGGATATTAAACCAATTAAACATGAAATACTTTCCAAAAATCTAAAGTGGCTGCCAAAAATAGAATTTTTTATAATATTTTTTGTAGTATAAATTATGTTCAATATTTCGGATTCTTAATTTGAATGATCTATCATTAATCTTAAAATTGTCATCTTCTTTTATAAGGATTTACTATAAAATATATAGTTCAATTATACATTTATTTTTGGACCACTTGAAACATTGGTAAATTATCATTAAGAGAAATGCTTTTGGTTTTGAAGAAATTTTTGTAGTATAGATCATAATCAACAGCATGGATCCTCTGTGAGATCTTCATTGTTGATTTTGGATTGATAGATTGAGACCTCAATCCTTCCAGCAGGAGAATAGCCAACTCTCTCTCTCTCTCCACTCGTGCACGCAAGTGAGCCGTCTCTTTTTTTTTTTTTTTTGAGAAGTCAGAGGAAGTAAGATGCTTCCCCTGTGTGTGTGTGTGTGTATATATTATATATTATATATATATATTAATCAATACAAAATATTATGCTCATTGGTGGTATCTTAGCACATACAATATGTATCTATGAAATTAATACAATGCATCAGACTCTTAGCACATGCATTCTTCCACCGAAGCCCATCAGAAGAAGTAAGCTGTGAAGGCCTTCGAAGATGGTGGTAACTTCAACTTCTCTACAGTAGTTAATCTAAGCAATAAGCCTTAAACTAAGGGTAGAGTACAGAGAGTATAAAGACTATGGCTATCCCTAGTTTTCACAATTTAATCTCCTGAAGTTCAGAACCCAGTTGAAGTAAATCCTCCTGTCTAGAGCTCGAAGTCCAATCTGTAACTAAAAAGATTATTTGTTTTGATACCTCTCGACTTACCTGCCCTTCAAACCTGAAAATTCGATTATTTCTCTCCTTCCAGATGCACCAGAGAGTAGTTGCAAGGAGAACATCCATTGCTATTTTTGATTTGCTTTGATGGATGTTCGTTCTCCATTGATGCCACAATTTATGAATGCTTCTCGAAAATTGCTGGATTGTTATATGTTGGAAGATGTTCATCCAAATAGATCTAGAGTATTCACACTCTAACATTAGATGATTTAAGTCTTCAAGTTGAACAGAGCATAACGGATATGAGATAGGACCTAGTATCCCTCTATTGATAAGGTTATCTGTAGTGAGGATCCTATTATGATGGCACAACCAATTAAAGACCTTAATTTCTTCTGGAATTGGAACATGCCAAATAATTTTACCAAAATGTGATAAAATCCCTCCATGCATCATAAGTGATCTGTCTCATTACCAAAAGGATGTAGAAGAAAACTATATCAGAATACGTAACGGGAGAGAATCTTTAAAAGAAACGCCAATCTCATTATTAGAAGTATTTCCTTTGTGTAATCTCCATACAGTATTCAAGTCATCTTCTTTCACCTCAAAGCCATGTAAACCAATATCTAACCCAAAGTTAATACACTCTCTCGCCACCAAAGCTTCGACAGCTTTTGCCTCTGAAACATTTCTGCATTTTTTAGCAACAGATGCCAAAACGTTTCCATCCTCATGTTGGCTCTATCAAATTTTACTTTTATTATTTTTTTTGATGAAAAAGTTTTACTTTTATTTTGTTAGATGCAGGAGACATCCATTTCTCTTTATCTGAACCCTCCTGAAATATATTCTCCTAAATGTTGTTGCTTAAAAACACATATCCGAGCATTCCTCTATCAATGCACAAACTTGATCAACCACTTTTAGTGGATGAGGAAATCTATCAATATAGGCCTTTCCATTCCTTCCAAGTGGCAGTTCAATGCACATAACCTTAGCACGCATCTTTAATTTATTTCCACTACGTGCAAAGACAGGCAGATGACACAAAGGATAGCACTAGAATCCAGGGGCGACAAGATCGATTCTTTAGATTTATAAGTGAAAGCCAACAGGATACTATTAATTGTGTCCTAAGTTTTTACCAAATAAAAAAGATTGTGTCCTAAGTGAGCCTTTCGGTACTTAGGTCCCAGTGATTCGTGAGTGCTTTTCGAGACAACTTTGCGTCTTGTGCCATCTATTGGAATCAATAGCCATTTGTAAAGCTTTCTTGCTGGCATTCAGCATTGGTACAGATGAAGAATTATTGCTTTTATTTGTTTTCACAGTGCAATGACAGAGAGACAATAGAAGCCTTGAGTGTAAAAGCCCTTCCCGGATCTGGACAAATTATTTATTAGAACAGCTCTTTCACATATATCTTGCATCATCCAATAATAAACTAGCACATCATCCCAAAAGTTTAATTTTTTCTCATTCAAAATAGTAAAGTTGTCGGTTGGCCAATTATAACTAATGGATAAATTTTTTTTTATTTAAACTATTCAATCTGGATAGCAGTATATCTTTTTCCAATAATAGATGATATGCTGTTTTGTTATTAGATGGTGCAAGATATATATGGTACAATTGTCCCAACTTACACTAATAAAGGGAAGGAAGTCCAAGGTGTCATCTAGTGATTCATCATAAGTTGATGTCGTTTTCAAATGTGGTAGTGTGGATTTCTAATTTAATTGACATATAAACCATAACTAATTAAAGTCGAAGGAAAACTAAGCCGTGGCCTCAACATTAGTTTCTAACGGAAGTTAGGTGCATCAAGTAGAAAGATGACGATTCAAAATTGTAGTCTGACGTATAGGGATATAGATTGGATGAGATAAGCCTTTTTAAGCAAATCTAGCCCACCGTGGAGACATGTCCTTGATAGGTTATCTTCTGGAGCACATGGCTTGTTTATTTTATGAGCACATGGGTCCATGCGGACGCCAAGATAATCAGAGGTGATTTTTAGAAATTGATTTTGTTGGGGTAGATCCTCGTCAATTAATCGACTATTTTTCTACTTGTCTCCAGATCGACTAAAGGAGCCGCACCGACTAAGCCACTATGGCTTCTCCCGACTCAGATCAATGAGTCCTGTCCGATCGGCTCAACGATGGCTTTTATCAATGGCATCCAACCGATTAAATGCAGCTCACTTCTGGTCGGCACCAGGCCGACTAGAGTTAACATGCCACCCACGACTGCTTACACTCAATAGCGCTCGACCTGTAACCGATTTTCTACTCGGCGTACGGACGACTATGCCAGTCGATGATGGGATACCACCCCTTGATGGCTTCATTTTGCCGACTCCGACAATGCGGGCCTCTACTGACTAGTTGAGTACCAAACATAGCCACCATATCATTCTAACAGGCCACATTAGGGTCATGTCACTCAAACGCCATACTCTGACTGGCTAGCTGTGCACCGTGATGGGATGCTATGAATTCATTAAATGCGCCCACAGGATCATTTATTATTTCCCACGTGTGGTGGCATCCACCGCCTTATCCATATCAAATAGAAGGCACGCCCGCCATTAGTATTTAAAGATGCTCAGGTGGCGCCATGCGGCATCGTACGATAGGATGTGATGTCATGATCACTTGTCCTCTCACCATCCATTTTGTTTCCTTTATAAATAGAGGTAAGCAGAGACCCCTTTAGGTACATATACTATTTGCAACCTAGAGACTCTGTCGCTCTCTTCTTTCAAGCCATCTCACTAACTTAAGTATCGAAGGATCCTCGCCGGAGCTACCTTCAGCGGGGCATCATTTGCAGGGCTTTCTTCTCTGGCATCGGGTAGAGACCAGCACCACCATTCACCATTGACTCCTCGCTCTCGCCTTCGGTCCTAACTGTGTGCACCTTCTCCGTTGACGGTACTCCATCTCCCAACATCCTGCCGGCTCATATTTACGCACAATAGCTAGGCGGCTCCGGGCCGAGTACCCTGGTTGGAGAAAGGCCGCAACAGATTTGAAGGTGATATATATATGTTGGAAGGGGAATGTGATGTTGGTGGTGATCATAAACTCCTCTCAAAAATATTAACAGAAGAATAAGTTACAAACAAATATACAAGAGAGTAGGATTACATGGAAAAGGAAGAAACATCTAGAAGCCATAGCTTTATGAGCTATTTTGAGGCAAAAGTTGCCCCACAAAGAAAAGGGGAGTGCAACCTCATGAAAAATGGAAGTAGCCGGTATCTTTCGTTTCAAGAAGATCCCTGAATTTCTTTCGAGCCAAATGTGCCATATCAGAGCCATTGGCAGCTGATCCTATCCCTTCCTATAGCTTGCACCTCGCAAGGTCTTCATGATGTCTAAAGGTGGAGAAAGTTGGAGGGCGTGCTTCTGATGTCAAGGTAAGAAACAGTAGGTGTCCAGACAGCGTGGGTAAAGAGGCATTTGATGAAAAGATGGGATACCATCTCGATGGCCACCACATAGCGGACTGTCTAAACTGACTCTCCACCCTTTCCTTGCCAGAACTTCACCTGTATAAAGTTTGTTTTGAAGGGCCCACCATCAAAGACCTTGACCTTCTCTGGCACATTTGCCTTCCATATTTGCTCGCAGAGCTGCCAAAGAGGACCGATGCTACTGTTGATGAATTGATAGTATGAAGCTACCCTGGATGAGTCATTACTGTTAATAAAATTTTAAATCTTGCAGAATAGGACTATCTCAATTTTTTTTTTATGTAACGAAATATGCTATTGTACCATTCTATCCCGATATTTGGGATAGAAAATTTTTCAAAATACTTCAATTGGGACACTGAGATGCTAGCAGAATGATCCTGTCCCGATATATTGAGTGATATTCTGTCTCCATGTCCTATAAAATGTTCCGTTAGGATTTGAATCTTTGACTGTTAGGTTTTCAAATTAGCATGCCAATTGATCTAGGGGCATGGATGGAGGAATGATTTATGCTCACTAAAGATATTATCTTGTTGATGAAAAATTATAAGATTGTCAAATGCTAGCGAATGTCAAATCCACCTCTTGGAGGTAATGTTGCTGGATACTGACTGAAGTATGGGTTAATGTCACCTCCTTAGATGAGGTCCAATAACTGGTTTTGATGTTATATACCAATGTTTTTAACATGGGGCTACTCCTACTTAAATTCATAGAGCACGAATCCTCTGTGGTGCCATGCATGCACCATAGAGTGTGGTGCCATATGTGCATTATAGAGTATGGTACATCTATAGATGGCTGTCATTAAAGGATGGACGGCCATTAAACAATGCATAATATATATGACACGGCCATGCATATGTGTATATTATTTGATGACCATCCATCTTCTGATAATAGCCATCCACATATGCACCGATGTGGCACCGCAGGGGATCCGTGCTTACATTCATGGGTTCTATTAGTTAAATTTGGGCTATGAACAACTAGAGAATCCAAAGATAGTGATCAATTGGAAAAGAATGATCGGCTGGAAAAAAAAAAAAAGGGCACGATGACCTTGGCTCCAACTTCAAATGAGTGGATAACATGCTCGTAGCCAAGTGAAAAAGGCTACTTCAAAGAGGGGCAGTGTTGCACATCTTCAATGACTAGGGAGTTGTGTCTGCTTGTAGACGGGTTGTAGCTAGAAATGCTGCAATTGAATTGCACATGTTCAAAGTAACCATTTTGGATGCCTGCAATTATAGCAGCAGCCTGCATTTGAATTGCAAAAAAGGATTTGTAGTTTAAATCGGCACATTTCTAATTACAAAACTTATTCTAATTAGAAGCAACTCTCAAAGAAATCCCCTCATCATTCTCCAACCATTGAAATTTAATATATATAATTTTAATATATTAGTATATACTACTTATTTAATAAAATATTATAACATATAAATTTATTGTCATGATATATAGTTATTATAAATTTAAAAGTTATAATACTATATTTCATTGTAATGTTGATAACATAGCTATTATTATTATGGCACGATATCTTATTAGTTACTTATTATACAATAATTATTACTATTATAATCTACACATAATATAATAATAATAGTCATAAATAAAATATATAATCTTATTATATAATAATAAATAGTTAATATATTCATATGATAAATACATATTTATTATAATAATATATCTAGTTATTATAATGTCCAATTTCTTTATAGAATTATAATTACTATATTTGCTAATACTAACATAATAATATATCTAATTATTAATACTGATATAATAATATTATTAATTTGTCTATTATAATATTAACATAGTATGATAATTACTATAAAATAATAGAGAAAATTGTTCATTGCTTTCAATGGAATAAATTTATTGGTTCATTTGCAAGCTTACAAAACTCTTTCGGTATCGCACATCTCAACCGCTAAAATTGCTTTGGTAATTTTTAATTATAAATAAATAGATTTTTTTTTTTTGCTATTGCAATTTCAGTTACGGTATATGTTTGAATTGTAAGCAATTGAATTGCAAGTAAATAAATGGACCTAAATGATTCCCCAATTGAATTTTCCAACAGAAAGTGAGACAATGGTAGCATGGCGATACTTGCTTTCCAAATTATAAATTATGTAGATGTAGTTAAAGAAAAAATGTTAGCAACTGGTTTCGCAATGCTTAATTTGAGTTCTGCACAATCTTTTTCATAGATTAATGTTTATATTCTTCACATTGTTGCCTTAGTCTACAACTCATTCACTAGTTCTTGCATATATTTCTTAATTTCCACCTTTTACATGAAGAAAAAATAAGATTGTGCTACATGTTCTTAAAAGCGCCTTAGCACTTGGATTAATGATCAGAAGTGGGTTCTGCAGAAAATTGATAGAGATCCAATGATATAAGATTGTAAGGGTGCATTGGAGGCTTGTAAGGGTGCTAGATTGCACCTATGCTGATATTATTTGGTCTTGTTGGTGGAGGGGCCTTTGGACATAGGATGTCCTCTATTGCACCTTTAGAAAAAGAGCATGCATCAAGTAAAATAAAATACAGCTGATATTTGAGATCACCTTTCCCATGATCCTGCCTTTAGAGTAGTAGAATAGGTTGAGGTGATTGATGCGGGGAAGACATTAAAAAAGGCCAGTATAGATCATCCACAGCCATAGTTGTAGAACAATTCCTAGAGCTGGGCTCACAACTCACATGGGAATTAAGAGCTTTATCGCATATGCGACCTTGTGGTTTGGCCGGCCTTAGCCAATTCACCAGGGGCAATTCCTTTTTAATGCAAAAAGGAACTTAGATTTTTTTTTTTCCTTTTTTTGGGTCCATCAAAATCTAGCATGTACTCGAGCTGTCGATGCTTTGTATGAATAGTTGAGCTCTTCTTTTTGATGTAGATGGGGACTAGTTTAGCTGCCCACTAGTTTGCAACAATCCAAACCAAAGGAAAAGTAACTATCAAAGAAAGACTCATAAATCACGTCGAGTGGTTCTTACCGAGCAAATGTTATGACATTTTTTGATTGTAGAAGTACAAATTTCGCCTAGTGTGCATACCCATCATGAAGAAAATAAGAAGGGAAAAAAGGCAAGCATAAGTCATCCAAAGCTTGAAAAGCACCAAGAAGAGCAACATATTTATATCAAACCATATGAATCATATATAAAATCATATAAACCATAATTTCATAGTAACCATTTCATATATAATCACAAGGCTTAACCAAAAATTATGAAGATAACTTATACTGCAATCATCGTAGATGTACTTCTCAATATCCCTAATGTCTACCGATCTATACTCAATCTATATTAGATTCTATATGTCATAATTTATTCACTTATACTATGATACTATATTAATCGTTATGCCCCTATTTCGAGATCACGAGTTAGGAGTCATGGCAACTGCCACAAACTCTTGAAGAACTCTCTTCACAAACATGTAAGGCATCTTATCACGATATCATAGAGTAACAGTGGAACAAAATTCAAATAACTATTATTCAACTTTAATTTAAATAACTAATCAAATATTTTATAAAATAATATTCTATAGTTTTTTATCAACTTCAATAAATCTTAATATAAAATAAAGATATCAAATTCTGCTTCTAAATCACTCTCCTATATAGAATCCCTAAGTCAAGCTAGTTTTTTGAATATGTAAAAATAGTAAAATATCAAGTAATAACCTAGTTAGCTCTGTAAGTAATATATATTTTAGCTATATAAATTCAACAATAATAAGATATTAAAATAAGCACGCAAGGTGCATCAATTCAAAATATACAACACTAATTAAATAAGATACGCATAAATTTATTTTCATTCATGAATCGATTTTTTTCAAAACATCACACTAATCTCCACAATCATGAACTAAATCAAAATACCAGTGCATAACCTCCACTAGTAGGATATCAAATTACCAGCATTTAACCATCCCACTGATAGAATATCAAAGTACCAATGCACAACTCTCACTGACAGGATGCCAGCATTTAACTGCTCCACTGACAGGGTATCAAAGTATCAATATTTAATCACCCCACTAATAAGAAATCAAAGTACTAGTGTTTAACTATCTCACTGGTAGGGTATCAAAATCCAGTGTTTAACCCCTACTATGAGATTTGATACATAGTTAGACTGCGAGTCAAAATTTATCTCAAATCAATATATTTTTCTCAAAATATATTTCATATTCTAAATTGAATAATTCATAAAGTCATATAATATCGAAATCAATCAGTATGATTCATATTAAATTCAATAAATTCGATTATAATTACCTAATATTTTGAAAAAAAGAATTTGTTCAGTAATTTAAAATACATGCACCATATTCATAAATCATGAATACTGATATAGAAAATATTTTATAATTTATCAATAAATCAAGTGTAGCATTGCTTATCTCACACATACTCTAATAAATCCATAAAATTTTAAAAAAAAAATAAAATCTTCAATTCATAGATCATATCATAGTATCCTACTATTGGACATCTTTTTATCGAGATAATTATTATCCCTATATATAATTAAGTTCAATAATCAGAAAGAATATGAATAATCAAGAAAGGCAGGATTCATAGATAGCCGCATCTAATGGTTTTGGATAGGTCGGTCATCTAATTTCATCTGATCAAAGATCATACTAAGATATAAGTAGTTGAACAGAAATCATGAGTGATCAAATCAATAGTATCTGACAAAAATCACGATGGAGGCTAATATAGTACTCGACGATCAGAGATCAATTTGATCAAGTAACTTTATTTAATCAAGATCAGATTAAGATATAGTAAGCTTTATAGAGATCAAATAAATCAAATTTGATGGTATTTGGATCTAATCAAGATGAATATGGACACACTACTTAACAACCGCAGATCAAGATTCTTCATTCAGCTCGATTAAAATCATCGAAATAATATCCTCTACTCGATCAATCATAGAGAGATAAATTTTATAAAGAGAGAAATAATTCTAGAGAGAGAAAATAAAATCTTGTTGAGAGAGAAACTAGAGAGAAAAAATAATGGAAGCATGTGAAGAGAGAGAAAGGAGAGAGGGAATAAAGATAATCTTTCTCTCTCACACTTTTTCTGCTTTTTTTTCTCTTCTTTTTTTTTCTTTTTCTTCTTTCTTTTTCTTTCTTCTTATTTTCTTCTTGGCGAAATAGAGGACTCACATTTCCCTATTCCTTTTCCAAATAGAGGACATCTCATCGGTCGTGGATATAGCTGACAATGATTGGAGTGATGGTGGTGCCACCGAGAATCTGCCATCGATGATCGATGATGAAGATGACTAGAAATATCAAGAAAATAAAAGGAAATAGGGGAATTAAGTAGGATATCCAAATTTTCAATCAAATCCAATGATTATCCAGCTTTAATTCATGATTCCAAAACTTAAAAAGACAGAGAAAAAGATCAATTAAATAATTAGTGGTCCTTACCTTAATTGCAGTAGTCGGTGACCTCGATTTCTAGTAGCAAAAAGGAATGGGCATAATGACTTTTTCGAGAGGATAAAGAAGAAAGAAAGGTCGATCGGCATGCTTTCCTATGGTTGCTTCAAGGGAGAGGTTGATCCTCTTACAATCAAGGTGGTGGAAGCCGACAAACCTTCAATTCCCATACGAAATGGAAGTCTCGATTGAAGAGGAAGAAAGACTCCTTCGAAAGTCTCATTGTGATCAGGCTCCCCAATATGTGCAGAGCGCATGCTAGCTTTGTTTTTTTGGAGATGTTTTAGGATTTATGTGGTTGCTGAATTGGGGTATTATATATATATTTTTTAAAAAAATTATCTTCAAAGTTCTCTTACTCAAGTTCTCAAAAATTTAGGATTACTTTTACGTCAAGTCACAGTCATCCTCTAATTTTAAAATCAAATCTTTCATCATAATATTTTTCAAATCAAATTCTTGTTTTGATTAGCTTCGAAATAATTTAGACCTTTAAGCTTCTACTATGCATTCTGATTCAAATCTATCAACATATTGATGTCAAATATAGCTTTGTAAGTTATGTCACAATCAATATAAGTTATCATCCTCAATATGCATCGAACATGTTCCTTGAGTTTAACATATTCAAACCGTCACCTAGGTTTACTATAATTCAATGTAAATCAAATCTTAATTCTCTTATCAATTCAATTAGATAATTTTAAAATAAAATTTTATAAATTTAATCAATAAAAAAATCTCTAATTGCTCTACTAAGTTAGGATTTAAATCAAAGCATGTGAGCAAAACCAACTACATCATATTTTCTAGCATTTCTTTCCTCAAGATATTTAAAATCTATCAAATACTTTCCACAATAATCATACAAACCTTTCAAAATTAAGTTCTCAATGCCATACTAGATTTTAACACCAATCTCAATAATAATGACAAAGAAACTCCCCAGGTTAGTTCCTAAATCCAAAATTTTGAATTATAATTTTACATGTATCCCAAAATCTCGAATAAACGTAAATATGAACTTTTATCTTAATCTAAAGATAATAATTAAGGATTTCACTAGCAACCTCCACAACAATGGCAGAGAATCTCTTGATCAACTTAGATCATAATCTTTGAATTAAAGTTTTCTATATATATATATATATATATATACATACATGCATACTTATATACATACACACACACACACACCATATATCTAGTCTTCAATAGACATAAATAAGATCTATCATTTGGATCCAAAGATAATAATTTAAATTGTTAATTATTCCACTGCGATAAATACTCTATGATCTCAAAATATAATTAATCTTTTTTATTAGAAACAGACTTATTTGCAATATTTCTAAATATACTTTTCTCATACATGTCGGTTTATATATGATTTATATACTTGGTTCAACTTTGAAAAATATTCTAACCAAATACCATAAATTTTTTTTTATAGTCCGACTTTAGACAATATTTTATGAATAAACTTTTATCTTACCACTAAATAATTAACTTCAGAATCAAAAATAGTATCACAATATTCTTCTATATCTAATTTGACTTGCAATTCACTTAAACAATTAATGGTCGAATTAATAATAACAATGCACAATGATCTAACCTCTTACAATTATTTTAGATCAAAATCTATCTAATCATAATATGATCTATAAATTACCGATCATATCAAACCATATGAATCATAATTTGTTAGTGACCCTTTCATATATAATCATAAGGCTTAATAGAAAACTATGAAGATAATTTATACTGCAATTATCATATATATACTTTTCAAAGTCCCAAATGTCTATCCATCTACACTTATCCTATATTAGATTCTATGTGTGATAATTCTTCTACTTATGCTTTGATACTATATTGATTATCATATCTCTGATTCGATATTACGAGTCAGGGATCATAACAACCATTGCATACTCATGTAGAACTTTTCCCACAAGTATGCAAAGCATCTTATTATGATATCATAATACAGCAGTAGAATAAAATTTAAATAACTAATGTTTAACTTTAATTCAAATAATTAAATCAAATATTTTATAAAAATAATATTTCATAGCTTTTCATAAACTTCAATAAATCTTAATCTAAAATAAGGATATCAAATTCTGTTTCTAATTTGCTATCTCATATAGAATCTCTAAATCAAGTTAGTCCTCTGAATCTATATAAACAGTAAAATATAAAGTAGTGAGCTAAACAGCCTAATAAGTAATGTATACTTTAGCTAAATAAATTCAACAATAATAATATACTGAAAATAAGTGTACAAAATGTATCAATTTAAAATATACAACACCAGTGAAATAAGATCCTTGCAAATTTATTTTCGATCTTTTAAAATATCATACTAATCTTGACAATTATAAACTAAATCAAAGTACCAACGTATAACTCCCATTAACATGGTATCAAATTATCAGTATTTAACCATCCCACTAGCAGGATATCAAAGTACTAGCATACAACTCTCACTAGCTAGGTATCAAAGTACTAACATTTAACCATCTTACTAGTAGGGTATCAAAGTATCAGTATTTAACCGTTCTATTAGTAGAATATTAAAGTACTAGCATTTAACCCTCTCACTGATAGGATATCAAAGTACTAGCATTTAACCCCTACTAGCGAGGTTCGATAAATAGTCAAGCTATGAGTTAAAATTTATCTCAAATCAATACACTTTCTTCAAAATATATTTCATATTTCAAATCGAATAATTCATAAAGCCATATGATATCAAAATCAATTAATATCATTCATATTAAATTTAATATATTCAATCATAAATCACTTAATATTTTAAAAAAATGATATATTCAATAATTCAAAATATATGTATCAAATTCATAGATCATGAATAATTTGATATAAAAAATATTTTATAATTTATCGATAAATCTAAAAAAAAATATAACATTACCTACCTTGCATGTACTCTAACAAATCTCTATAATTTTAATTTTTTTTAAAATCTTCAATTTATAAATCTTATTGCAATATCCCACTGTTGGATATCTTCCTATTGAGACAATTATACCCCTATAGATAATTAAGTCCAATAATTAAAAAGGATACAAATAATCAAGAAAGATAGAATTTATAGATAGTCGCATTTAATGGTTCAGGTCGGTCAGTCATCTAACTACATCTGATCAAGGATCATACAAGATATAGATAGTTCAATAAAGATTAAGAATTATCAAAGCAGTAACATCCGAAAAAAGTCACGATGGAGTCTCGTATGGTTCTCGACGATCAAAGATCAATTTGATCAAATAACTTTATTTCATCAAGATTAGATTAAAATATAATTGACTCCATAGAGATCAAATAAATCGAATCTGATAGTATCTGGATCCGATCAAGATGGGTGCTGGCATGCTATTTGACGATCATGGATCAAGATCCTTCACTAAGCTCAATCAAAATCATTAAAAGAATACCTCTGAGTCGATCAATATTAGAGAAATAAATTTTATAGAGAGAGACAATTCTAGAGAGAGAAATCTATAGAGAGAGTGTGAAATTTTCTAGAACGAGAAAGTTGAGAAAGAAACTAAAGAGAAAATAGTGGAAAAATGTGAAGAGAGAGAAGGGAGAGGGAAGAGAGAGAATCTTTCTCTCTCACACCTTTTTTTTCTTTTGTTTTCTTCTCTTCTTTTTTTTTTTCTTTTCTTTTCTCTTTCTTTTTCTCTCTTCTTCTTATTATTTTCTTCTTGGCGAAATAGAAGACTCATGTTCCCTCATTTCTTCTTCGGATAGAGGACCTCTCGTCGGTCGTGAATATGGCTGGTGGTGATTGAGGTGATAGTGGTGCCACCGAGAATTTGCCACCAGCAATCGACAGTGAAGATGGCCTGAAATATCGAGAAAATAATAAGAAAATAAAAGAAAATAGGGGAATTAAGTAGGGCATTCAAATTTTTGACCAAATCCGGTGATTATATCCAGCCTTAATTCATGATTCTAGGATTTTGAAAGATAGGAAAAAGGATCAATTAAATAACTAGTGGTCCTTATCTTTACTTTAGCAGTCGATGACCTCGATTTTCGATAGCAAAAAGGAATAGGAACAATGGCTTTTTCGAGAGGAGAAAGAAGAAAGAAAAATCGGTTGGCATGCTTTTCAGTGGATGTTCCAAGGGAGAGGTTGATCCTTCAAATAGAAGACCGATCAAAGCGGTGGAAGATACCAAAACTTCGATTCCATTACATAATTGAAGTCTTGGTCAAAGTGGGAAGAAAGACTCCTTCGAAAGCCTGGCCATGGTCAGGTTCTGCCGTATGTGCAAAGCACGTGTTGGCCTTAATTTTTTTTTGGCTGCTTTAGGATTTGTGTGATTGCTGGATTGGGGTATTACGTGATGGCTAAACTATATTATGTTTTCAATTGCTGTATAGGTTCATACGGTTACATCTATAGAGATATTCCATTCCTATGAGGGAGGAACATCCTAATCATATAGTTACAATCGTAGAGGTATTTAATTCCTAAAGAGGGTGTAGCGTGCCGATCACATAATTGCAATGGTAAAAGAATTGAGAGCTCTTTTATTCCGATCCAGTAGACTAGGCCATATCCATTTCAAACATTTGAAGCGTAGGATTCTAGTAAACATAATGACGAACGACCAGATGATGGCAAAGAACGAATATCTTATAATATTCTTGTTGGTTCCCACTCAAGTACTAATCACTTCTCGCGTGTCATTTTTTCCCAAACAGCATTATAGTTCTTGCTTGGGAAGTTCTCCGCATCATCCTTACTGTCCTCACCCAAGTGGTTCTCAAACAAGAGTCTCGTGCCATCATCACGGACATTTGTGCGTGCGCTTTATTTTCCGGGTGAAAACTTTTGTGTGGTTCAAGTTTCATTAGAACTTCCAGTCATTTTCCTATGCAACTCGAATTCCTACGTTATGCTCTCCCATGACTTTGTGAATGCAAGCATCACTAGTGGATGCGCAGCGAATGGATTCTCTGTAGGTTGGCCCATTGTTGAGAAAGCTGAGCGAGTCACCATCTTTGGCATGTGGAGTGACAAAGGCAACTCCCAGTGGGCAATTAAAAGGCATGCCTCATGGATTTGATGGCATTTGAAAAGGAAGTGTGAGCTTTGGATTGGATGGCATTTGAAAAGTAAGTGTGAGCTATCTCAGGCAGCCAAGATTATGGGACTTCCTTTGGATAGTGTGGCTTTGATATCTCGGGACATCTAGGGTTCTCTTCCTACTTCCATAGCAATCTGTTGTGTCTACATCACCTGAGAGCCTCCACCTTCGAATTTCCTCAAAGTCAACTTCGATGGAAGTATGCATGGCAGTAACTGTGGTGCAGGATTTGTCACCCATGATCTGAGCTCAGATCTGGTGGCAGCTGGCAGGAGTCATATTTTTGACGCATTTGTCCGAGTTGCAAAGCTGAGAGCTGCCCAAGTAGGCATCCACTATATATGCGGCAAGTGCTTCGGATGGATTGTTTCATTATTGAAGGTGACTTAGCCATGGTGATTAGTTGGATCAGTGGGCAGTCAGAGTCCATGTACACCCACCCTCTTCTTCATGATATCCATAGGATGCTACAAGGGTGCACCTCATGAGGGTGCACCTCCTTCGTGGCCAAACATGTGTACTGTGAAGTGAAGAGGACTGTGGACTAAATTGCCTCATGTTTGACTCATCACTCGGATAACATTTTATAGTTGAATTTGGCAGTAGCGCATGTGTATTTTCGTGATATTTTATTTTTTGATTTTGTTAGATATATACATACTAGAGTTGTATGAATTTTTCATTTGCAAGCAAAAGAAAAAAAAAAAAAAAAAGAAGAAAGTGTGCCTTCTCTTGCCTAAGTGTCCCATGTCCCAGACTTAGCTTGTTCCTTGAGTTCGCGAGCATTCCAAAGTTGCTCAAGCCCAACTACATTAGCTGCCAAGTTGTATCTCAATGGCTTCAGGAACAAGAAAAAAAAAAAGACAGTGGAGTTTGAAGACTAACCATGGAGACGTGCACTGGTGAGAACCTTTTTAGTTGCTGGTGGTATATTACAAGCTCTATGGGAAGGACTAATTTATACTATGCAGAGGTTGAATGCTTCTTACATTTATCTAGAGGGGAGACTTACTGACAATTGTTAGATGGCTTTTTGATCCATCTCCTGTTGATGCCAATATCTGTCTATTTTTACATGATTGTTTGCTGATGATGCATGCTTTGCTTTCTATTGAGATTTTCCATATCCATAAAGAAGCTAACAATGCTGCACATTGGATGGCGCATTATATGACTAACCATACTGGATCTATAATATGAGATTCTTCTACACATCTTACATGATAATTTTTTAATATTTTATTTTTTGATTTTTTATAGATGTATTTGAACTTATTTTAAGTAATTAATTCATCTGTTTTATCAAAAAAAAAAAAAAAAGAATCATGCACCATGGCGGACCAAACCACCTAGCTTACGAAATTTAATCTAGTTTAGTGATTCTTAATTGCCTTTGTGTCCAGTGGATTTTACCTAATTGCTGTTGGACCAGAAATTAGTAAGCATATAGAGATGTTTGTCTGATCGTTATCATTCTTTAACCTTTACCCCATTAGATGAGAGAGAGATGCTGCACGACTATGTACCGAGGGCCGCATGGAAGGCTTTACTGGACTGTTATGACCCATAGCCAATTGATCTTTCACAAAAAAAGCCAGCTGGGGCATGACTCATGAGACATAACCCCTTCCCTTTATAGGAACTTCAAATGAAGTTAAAGACCAGGTCTTATGTTATATTAAACAAAACTTAGCACATATTAAGGAAAACAATCAACCCTTCTCATAATATGACAGTAATATAATTTACAGAGGATTTTTCTCTCTATTAAAAGAAAACTTAATACATATTAAAGAGAGCAATCAGCCTCTCTTATAATATGACAGCAAGAGAGGATTTTTCTCTCTTCTTTAGTTAATTCTATCCCTTAGAATAGTCAACTATAATTAGAATTCAATTCATTGATTTTAGGCATTAATCTCTCTTGTATTGTATATATATTTGAACCAATATCAAATGCAATGTGTGTGTCCTTTATTGCTATTCGTGCATTCTCTTCGTTATGGTATCAGAGCTATCTTGGTCTAACAACCAAATTTGATCCTCATGTTTGTTTCCATGGCCAACAAAACCTCCAGCACTATGAACCATGCACCTGTTTCCCCAGATACTTCATTTCTCACCATTGCTTCCAAATCCCTCATTTCAATCAACATAGGTGCTCAATTTTCCTTGAAGCTCACCAAAACCAACTATCCATCATGGCGAGCACAAATCTAAGCTCTTCTTATTGGATACGATCTTATTGCATACATCGATCCTGCTATTTCTCCATCCCCTAAAACTATCACTATTGATAGCAAAACCATCCAAAATGAATACTACCTGCACTAGTATCATCAAAACCAACTTCTACTTCATGTTATTATTGAGTCTGTTCATGAGTTTGTTGTCACCATCATCTCATTCTCCAGCACACAGCATGTGAGGCCTGGACAAAAGCTGCTTATATTTTGCTAATCGGACTAGGTCCTGTATAATAGGCCTTAAAGACCGTCTCACCACCACCACCAAAGGTGATCCAACTGTTGGTGATTATCCATGCTCGTGACTCTCCTATTTCTTTTGAAGAACTCAATGACAAACTAACTGAGTTTGAAAGCTCTCTCAAGCGCAAGTCACCATCTTCTGACATTATTGTGCCTACGACAAACTACGCCAAGCGGAGAATAATAAAGGTTCGTCCAATCATCCACCTCAATGCAATCATCCTCCATAGCGGCAACTTTCTTTTCAAGAAAACAAAAGTTCTATCAAAACTATTCCTCTTCATCTAAACCTAAGATCATATGCCAAATCTATGAAATTCTGGATCATAGTGCAAAAACATACAGACAAGGGAAGAAGTATTTTGAAACTCAGCATGTGGTTAATTATACTGCTGCGCAGTCCTCTCCCCAAATTGGTACATGGACTCTTGTGCCTCCAACCATATCATTTCTGATCTCAAAAGCTTAAGCATTCATTTGGACTATGAAGGGTCTGATGAATTATTATTGACGATGGTACAAAATTGCCAATCACACACACTGGCTCTACCTCTCTCACTACACCTACCACCTCTTTGTCCTTTCAAACTGTCATGTTCCTATAATTCAAAAGAATCTTATCTCTATTTCTCATCTTAGTAAAACTAATCTAGTATCTGTTGAATTCTTTCCCTCTTATTTTATTGTGAAGGATATTCACAAAGGGGCAGTCTTAGCTCGCATATAGAAAAAAAATGACGTGTATGAACTCCCTACAAGTGTCGGTATATCACCTTCTTCCCATGTTGCTTTTTTCACTATTCATTCTTCTCTTGTAGACTGGCACAAGTGATTAAGCCATTCTTCCCATCGAACACTCACTCATCTTCTTCATTCAGTCTCTTTACATTCCGGGTCTTTTTCTTCTAGTTTCTTTTGTAATTCATGCTCGTGCAATAAAAGTCACAAATTACCTTTTGGGACTTCTAATTTATTCGGTCGCTCTCTTTTAGATCTTATTTATAGTGATGTTTGGGGTCTAGCTCCCATTCCTTCTCTTGATGGTTTTCATCACTATGTTATTTTCATTGATCATTTTACCAAGTATGTTTGGTTCTATCCCATGAAAAAGAAATATGATATGTTTTCCATTTTCTTACAATTTAAACAGCTTGTGGAGAACTACTTTAACTGCAAAGTCACTTCTCTATACTCTGATGGTGGTGGAGAGTATGAAAAAATATGTAATTTTTCAAGCCTTCATGGCATCTCACACCTGAAGACACCTCCACATACATCCCAACATAATGGCATGTCTGAACACAATCATAGACACATCCATGAAACTGGACTCACACTTCTTTACCTATCAATCTCTGGATCTATGCTTTTCAAACCGCTGTCTACCTCATCAACTGTCTTTCCACTCCTGCACTTAGCCTTCAGTCTCCCTACCAAATCTTGTTTCACCGATCCCCAAATTATGCCAAACTAAGGACCTTTGGCTGTATGTGCTATCCATGGCTCTATCCTTATACCAAACACAAGCTTAGTTTTAAGCTTAAACCTTGCATTTTTCTGAGATATTCTACCAAGCAAAGTGTGTACTTGTGTTATGTCAACTCAAGTACTTAAACAAGCTCCACAAGCTTGATATTCAACTCTCAATAATTTTCTACTTGGCTATGGGTTCTCACAGTCAAAATCTGATCCTTCTCTTTTTATTCTTTAACACCAACAGATCATTATCTACTATCTTATATATGTTGATGATCTCTTGCTCATAGAAAATAACACAGTAGAATTGCAAAATTTGGTCAAAGCCCTTGGAGCCAAATTTTCTCTCAAAGATCCCTCATAACTTGGCTATTTTTTAGGGATTGAAGTTATTCTAACATCAGTAGGTTTATTTTTATCTCAGTAGAAATATGTTCGAGATCTCCTAGGGAAAACTAACATGCTCGACACCAAGGGTTCTTCACTCCACTTTCTTCCTCTAAGAGTCTCACTTTATATGATGGTTCTGGGAGCATAGACACCACACCTTATAGACAATTGATTGGTAGCCTCCAATATCTTTCCATCACTCACCTAGATATTGTTTATGCTATCAATAAATTTGCTCAATTTATGCATAAGCTAATTGCACTTCATTAGAAAGCTGCCAAATAGATGCTTTGCTGCCTCAAACATACCTTAACCTATGGCCTTCACTTGCTTCCAAGCCTTGGGAGGCCACAGAAGGAGTCAGGATATTGGCTCCGGGAGACTAAGACAGGTGTAGTTTTAGGACTAAGACAAGAGTGATCTTAGGGTGGAGGCAAAGTGTAGCTCTTCATGAACTTGAGGTCCAGATATTAAGGATTTCAAAGGGCTTGGTTGATGCTTCGGAGATTTGGAGACACAAGATGAAGCAAGAAACTAGAGTCAAGACTGAAGACTATAGAAAAGAGCAGTTTCAGGGTCTTAGTCGACTCAGACTGAGACTGGATCAACTAAGTTGAAGGTGAGTCGACTCAATTTCAGTCTGGATCGACTATATCTTAGAGAACAGAAAGTAGGGTCTTGGATAAATTGTGGCAAGGCACGGCATGTAGGTGAGTCAACTCAGGGCCAGTCTGACTCAATCCCAGATGAGGACTCAGTCCCAGTCTGAGCTGACTCAAGCATGGGTTGATAGTAAAGATGGATTTTCTGTTTGTGTCTAGGATAGGAATTTATCATGAGATCTTAAGACCTGATTTTAGAGATCTTAAGGGGGCTAACTCAAGATTTAGACTGAGATTAAGTCCATGGGATGAGAGCATGTGAGATATGAGTGTACATGGGCTCAGTGAGTGCTTTCATGTATGTGTTAGCTAAGAAAGTTTTTTGGTCAGACCATATTGGCTATGTATACATATACATAGATTATATTAGGGTTGAAAATACAGTGGAATCCAATTGATTTTTTCTCCCTAACTCTCTCTCTTTCTCTCTGATTCCAATGCCAAACCCTAGGCACCCTCCTTTGTTCTTCTTCGTTTGCTGGATTAATACCTAGGCCCATGCAAGGCGATCCTCATCTGGTACGAGAGTTGTACTAATGGTTTCTCAACAAGTGGTATCAGAGCCTGGTTGAGCATGGAGGAGGAAGAAGAAGATCAAGTTTTTAGCAGAGGATCAGATCTAAAGTTTTTTCTAGATTTTGTAAAAAAGGAAGAGATCTTGGGGCTGCTATCCACCCTCCCTAGTCAGGCATATTTTTAGATCTACATCTTGTACTGTTTTGATTCGATTTGATCATGGAGAGTAGCAGGGTAAAGGTAGGATTTAAGAAATTTGACGAAAAAAAAAGTTTCACCATGTGGAAAGTTAGGGTGGAGGATCTACTGGTTCAGATGGGGTTGGATTCGACATTAGAGGATAGGTCGAAGGAGATGAATGATAAGCAATAGATGCCCTTGGAGAAAAGGGCATGTGCCATGATAATGGCTTGTCTGATGGATAAGGTTTTGTATGGCATGCTGGAAGAGAGAACATCCAAGGATTTATGGTCGAGGTTGCACCATTTGTAGATGGAGAAGAACATGTGAAATAAGTTGATGCTGAAAAAGTAACTGTACAGCCTTCGAATACAAGAGGACGAGGATGTTGTGGTATATATTCAGCAGTTCAACCGGATGAGCATAGATTTGCTCAACATTGGGGTGGAGCTTGAAGAGGAGAATAAGAGCCTATTACTGCTATGTTCGCTATCCGAGAGCTTCGATACATTGGTGACAACGCTGC